>NC_048298.1:232734379-232950902 GCF_013100865.1 Trachemys scripta elegans
GCTTGCCATGTAAAGCTCAAATCTGTTATAAATTACATAGATCAAAGTATGCTAAGGATCTAATTGTAGACCTTGTCAATTATAAAATTACTAAATTATACAAGCTGTTGAAAAGGAGGGGAAAGTCTGAATGTAGAAGACATCACAAAAATAATCATAGGGAAGTTCCTCCTTTCCATTATATTCAAATCTGCTGCAGTTTTCAAAAACATAAAATATGCAAAAAGCAATAGAGGGTCCTGTGGCACCACTGGAAGTGAGGTTCTTACCCACGAAAGCTTATGCTCCCTATACTTCTGTTAGTCTCAAAGGTGCCACAGGACCCTCTGTTGCTTTTTACAGATTCAGACTAACACGGCTACCCCTCTGATACCTGTCTTCCAGGAAACTCATATACACTGGGAGAAGAGACAGTTTGGTTACGAGGGCAGAGATGAGGTGATGGGAAGCACGGAAGAAAAATTCTAGAGGGAGTTTTTTTGCTCGCTCATTGACACTGCTCGAGTGTCCATCAGAGAAAGGTTCAGACAAATGAAGCACCAAGAAAAGTTCTGGGAGGTTTGGTATGACCTTAGTAAGCTGACGGCAGACAGGAAAACACTCTTAAACAATTGTACGGACCTTCATTGGATGCTGACACATGGGGAATGTTTGGATGTCGATGACAAAGATGTCTATGTAGAATTGGACAACATCCATCACATTTTGCCACACGGGAAGCACTCTCCACTTCAAGTTCTCCAATTCTTTCATGATGCAGAGCTGAAGGACACATTTTCTAATGTGTGGATAGCTTTGAGGACTCTGCTCATGCTGCCAGTCACAGTTGTGAGTGGTGAGCCTAGCTTTCTGAAGCACAAGCTCATTAAAACATATCTTCGCTGGTGATATATTTGCTAATGGCTAATGAGAGACTGACATGGCTTGCTATTTTATTGCTTGAAAATGCTATTGGCCAGTCTTTGGATCACTCTGATGCTGTGTTTCGGTTTGTGAGGGCAAAGGTGAGAAAAGCGACCTTCTGAACAAAAGGGCTAGGGTTAACATTCCAAGACTGTCACCTACTGTAACATTATTAAATACTGGTCCACCCAATGTTGGTGCGCAGTTAAATTTCTTGATGTTAGAATATTTTAGTTATTCTTAAAATTAAAAAAAGTTTCTGTAAGCTTAGAGGAAACTAATTTTCTTATTTGTGTATATATGGCATGAATAAATACAGATTTACATATCCCAGCATGCAAATTTATTTTTCTTATATGACAGGGATAAATCATGCATGCAAGTTGTGCATCAGTGTCATGACATGGGCTGTAAATGCATAAAAATAAGGTATTAAAAAATTAACAAATGGAGGGGCAGGGGAGGCACTGAAGATGCTCCTAGCCTGTGTCTCTTGCACAGGCTTATATAACAAGAATTAAACTAAACATTTTATTACTTTCACAATCTGTAGTCCCGTGGGTATGGTACAACACTTGGAGTCAGGAGACCTGAGTTCTATTCCTTGCTCTGGCATTAACTCACCCTGTAACTTTGGATAAGCAATTGCACTTTCCTCAGGTGTAAAAATAGGAATAATTATGCTTATCCATCTTCATAAAATGATTTGAGATGTATGGAAGAAATCAACTATATACTGGGGGTCCCTGTATACGTCTCCCCCTTATCCATCATTTCACATATCCATTGCTCATCAGTAGGGGAATGTGTTCCGATTAACGTTGGTCCTGATCCACATATCCGTCGCTTCACCTTTTGCGTGTTTTTTCTGTGGCTGCTTAGCACCCACCGGCAGCCAGCACCCCCCACTCCCCAGAGTCTCCTTTCTGCCAGTGGCCCTGCTCCTCCACCTCCCTCCCAGTGCCTCCTGCACACCACGAAACAGCTGTTCCCCTGTGTGCAGGAGGTGCTGAGAAGGAGGGGAAGGAGCAGGGATGGGATGCACTTGGAGGAGAGGGCGGAATTGGGTGGGAAGAGGAGGGGCGGGAGTGGCTGGGTGGAAAGAGGCAGGGTGCGCCATTATTTCTTATGGGGAAAAATTCCCTGGTATCTGTCGTTTCGATATCCATCACCCTTTTCAAGAACGCAGCCCCAAAGTATACCGGGGAACCCCTGTAAGTATTAATATTATTATTTTCACTTAGAGTAATATCGTAAAGAAGACCAAATTCAGGCTTGTTCACCTTCTCAATACAAGCGACAAAGAGTCCTGTGGCACCTTATAGACTAACAGACGTATTGGAGCATAAGCTTTCGTGGGTGAATACCCACTTCGTCATACGTCTGTTAGTCTATAAGGTGCCACAGGACTCTTCGTCACTTTTTACAGATCCAAACTAACACGGCTACCCCTCTGATACTTCTCAATACAGGCACCAGTGTTGTCCAACTGATATGTTTGATGGGATAAATTAATAAAATTGGAAATACATTTATATTTCATAAAATTGGGAATTAATATTCTTTAAGGCAATCTATGATGTACAGCAAATCAAAATGAATGCCACATCAGCTCACTTTGACCTTTTGTGTCCAGTTATTAAATAAAGCTTTACATCATAATAGATTGTATTACAACACATTTCATCAGTCTGGAAAAAAAAGAATACAAATAATAGAATATGTGTAAGACAACGTTGGAAAGTTTTACTTATGGTAGGAACTTGCATGACTTTAGATCCACTGTAGTCAATGGCAACACCCCTGCCCCCATTGACTTCAGTGGTAGCAAGATCAAGATTTGTTGAGCCTTGGGCATAAATGATTTGTAAATTAATAGTTCCCAAGGTAATAGGATAACTTTAACTTCAAATAACTGTTTCATGACACTTTCCATGGTTCTGTTAGTAGAACACACCATTCTAATCCAGGACTAATCCCTTAATAAAAGTTGCTTTACTTTCTTTTATAATTGAACCACATTCACTGCACAGGCCTCTTTGTAGTGCGACAAAGTAAATAGTATCAGTGATTCTAAAGAAAAGGAAATACTGACATAGAATCTGTTTGATTGAAAAATGCATTTACTTTCATGTGTCTAAGTTGTCCAGTGTAAAAGGGCCATTGCTGTAAAAGAATATCACACTTACATTTTGCACTATTCTAACTTTATAAATATATATCAGGTTTGCAGTAAATATCTCTTCTAACAACCTGCAGATGTGGCATTGGTTAGATATACTAATTGTGTAAAATCTTATCCAGACACTGAAAAAACATTTACCACTCAGCTGTGGGTTTTTCTGCTATGGGTTTGATGTTGGTTGGCAGTGGGAGCCTTTTTCACTTTCTTTCCCCAAACACGCCTGTGTAAGATCCAGAACGATTGCTGACAGCAGTGATCCTGTGGTGGGGTAGCTAGCTTATCCAAAATAAAAGGGTTCTCTGGGGCTGATCCTCTGCTGGGGTAAATTGTCATAGCTCCCTTGACTTCACTGCTTCCCAGGATGGGAAATCAATGGAGTTTTGCCTGAGTAAGGATTGGAGGATTTGGTGCATTGTGCCATATCGGCACCCGTTCTTGGGCATGTTCCGTGTACTCATGTTGTGCCATATATTCTTGGGAATGCTCACTTGGCATCAAAAGAGAAGGGTGCTGGTAGGGCTTTCTCGGTGAGGGACTTGGAATTTAGGAATTCATTCCCTTGTTATATTCAGTTGGCCTTCAGGGCATTTTTAGAAGGGCTAACATTTATGCAGCAGGGACTGGGACCTGTGGCTGCAGGGATTTGATTCTCTTTCTGGTTTTGGAGACTGCTTTCGTTATACAGAGTTGCAGTTGAATATGTATAGGGGGCTGAGTGCCTTGGATAGGTGCTATTAAATATTGTATATAAATCTGAATAAATAAGTAAAGCAATTGAAGACTTAATCTAGCATAATTAACTGAAGCTAATTGTAAAATATTCCCTTTTAAAGCAAACCGAATTTACAACAAAAGTTTTCATTCAAGTTGGGATTTTGTGTGTGTTCTCTTTCCTGCTAATGGCAAGAGAAATGTTCACTGCCAAATTTACACATTGGAAGTGCTTGTAACTATGTGCTGTAATCCAGCCCAAGTGGAATGATGAGGGCGCTGCAACTTCATCTCCCTTCCACTGTTGTTGATGCACCAACTGCAATAATATTTCAAGTCACTCCCTGTCTCTCTCTGGATAGTTAGGGGAAGGTCAGCTATTTTTGACTGGCCACGCCTTGATAGAGAAACAGAGTAAAGCTCTTCCATCAATGTCCTAAAATAGAAGGGCCTTTCCATCTGTCAGGCTGAAGTCAGCCTTGTGGAACACAAATCTGGGAACACAAAATCAACCCACCAGGCACAGGGAAAAACAGAAAGGCAAGGAAAGAGAAATTTCTTCAAACACTGGCTGCATTCTCCAACCAGCACCTATTGTCCACTTGCCTAATTTTTTACTTTGAGAGGGTTGATTTTTAAAATAATAAAAAAAAATATTCAGATTCATTTGGAAACAAATCAACGATGAAACTGAGTGTGGGGATATTTTTTGGAGGCTTCTTCGGGGCGCTGGGAGTTTTGCTCTTTTTGGTGGCCTTTGGGACAGATTACTGGCTTCTTGCTACAGAAGTTGGAAGATGTTCAGAAGGTCCAAACAATACCACGGTTAGTATGTATATTTTTTCTTCAGAATAATAGCTGGCATTAGTTTCACAGATGTGAAAATTTCTTCTTCACGTAGAAAGAACATACTGTATGTTTGACTCTGGTGTTTATGGGCCTGATCCAAAGCCTACTGCAGTTAGTGGATTTTTATTGATTTAATTTGGCTTTGATCAGACCCATTGTGCTCAGAACCACAAGAAGCAATCTGAGCTTTTGACAAAGGAGCTATAATTGTACAGGTTTTATTTAAATAATCTGCATTCAGGTAAGATGCGTTTTCTTATTATTTTCAACTAAAAACCTATATTTGATGGGATTTGATTCTGTTAGCTACCTGAAAAATGCCTGGACTGTGCTCATGCATTCAGGCTACAAAGATTGTGTTTGTTTTGCGCAGGAGGAGAAGGTCACTTTCCACCATGAAGGTTTCTTCTGGAGGTGCTGGTTTGCTGGAGATGTAGAAGAGGACACTAACAATATTTGGAAATTCTGGTACAGTAAGTGTAGTTTATATTTTTACATTACCTTTACCATATTGATGCAAAGGCTGAAATTCTTTTTTTGGTCATCTGGTGCAATATCAATCTATCTATCTATCTATATGCTATTATCTCATAAATAAGGACTCTCTCTCACACACACACACGATTCTGTCCCCCAAAATGATTGCTTTTACTGCTCTGGCAGTGCAAATCACTCTTACAGCTGCCCTAATTGGGCATTCTCCCTAGGTTGAGGAATTCCCAGATGGCATGGAGCTGGTAACCCTTACTCGGGCAAAACCCTCACTGAGGTTAATGGGGCTTTTGCCTGAATAAGAACTTGGAGGCTGTACCCACAGAATTCAGTCTGCCACTTTAGAGAATGTGTTTAAAAGTGTTCTACTCAGCACAAATACAACTCATGATCATATAAATACTAGACATTAATGTTTAGGCTTTTTTTCCCCCTAGCCAACCAATCGCCATCTAAGAATTGCACACATGCCTACCTTTCTCCATTTCCTTTTATCCGAGATGAACACAACTCAACCTCCTATGACTCTGCAATCAGTAAGTATTTTCTTGGCTTCAAATGTATATAGTGCCTATAGTTTCAGGAAAACAATTTGTATACTTCAGTATGAAGTAGCTTTATCATTTCACGCAGTTTAATTAATGGAGCTTTGGAATGTCGTAGTCCATATGATTTTAAACTGTGTTTGGAAGTAAAAATGTAAGTAAAAATTCTATCATTTCATTTCACCAGGACTGGACTGCTCATTTCTGGAAGCCATAATATTTAGGATACTATTCAGCAAAGACTTAAGCACATGCTTAACATTAACCATGTGACTAGTCCATAGAAGTCAATGGGACTACTCACAACCTTAAAGCTAAGCATGGACTTAAGGCCTTTGCTGGAGAGGGGGCATAGTTTGCAAATGTAAAATTTCCTTTTTAAGTGTGTGTTTTTCAGTTTTCCCAATAAACAAAATATCTTCCCCCAAAATTCTTAAAATTCAATATAAAAGAACCATTTAGTGTCTTCAAAGAGCAAATTTATCTTAAACTTCACTAAACTTAGAGTCAGTCTCATAGAATTAGGTTGTCCATGTGATGAATTATCTTATTGCATTTATTTGTGCTTTTCTCTGATTGGTTGAGTTAGTGCTTCCCTCCAGAACGATGTTTTTTGTTCCTGTGTCTTTGTGTTGGGGTTTATAATGGGGATTGATCACTGCTGGGTCTAGAGATCAGCTCTTGCTTGGTCTGGCACTCCCTTCCATTGGTTCCCTGCCCCGTGTCCCCCATCCCCCATGGGATTTGAGGCGCTCCCTCTCCGTGACTCGACCTTCCAGCCAGATCACTATTTAGTCCTCCACTTCCAGGGTGTCATCGTCCCACTGAACAAGTTGTCCATATGCCAAGTCCAGGTCCACTGGCTGGTAGGGAAACCCTGGCTCACCACCATCTCCAGGTTCCATTCCAGGGACTCGATGCCTAGCAACCACCATCTGCTCAATTTGAGACCCTGTTGCTATTTCCCTCGGCACCTTCCTACCTCACTTCTTTGTCTTCTGCCCCACCTCAGGATTTACCAATGTGAGCTTCTTCTATTTGCAGTGGCTACCCCACCCCTCTCGGCTTCTTGCCACTCTATAGTCCAGGGTTTACTCTCCCCATAGATCTCCTTCTCTCTCGCCAATTCCCTTTCTCTCTCTGGAGTGAGTGTAGAGCTCCTCCCTATAGATCCGTCCTGCTCTCAACTTCCTGGCATTATATAAGCCACAGCCTGTTCCTGTCCAGCTGGGCTTCATCTTCAATTAAACCTTGTCCCTGGTTCTCCTCTGGGTGCAGCCTATAAGGTCAATTGGCCTTATTTAACCAGCTCATGCCTTGTGTGGGATGGTGGACATATACCAGCTTGTGGGGGAGAATATGGGTACCTTCTATCCTGGAGTTGCTGAATTTGAGCCTGCAAGTCACCTTGCTCCATCTCTGGGTCACCCACCATGAGAAGCAGTTTACTCTTCTCTTCCATGGTGTTCTGGTACTTCTGCTAACACTCTAAGGCTTGTGAAACCACTTGCATGGCTTGCTCTACAGCTACCAACTTCTCTTGTAACTCCTGCCCTTGGTCTGCTCTCCCTCAGCACTCTTTCCCTCAGAGTCTGAGTTCCCCACTGTCTTGGTTAGTCTCTGTATTTATCCTAGTATCATTCAGTTTTATCTTCATGGGACCATTTCTTCCTTCCAGTTCCTTCCCACTTTTCGTCATTACAGACCTGTTGGCCTTCTCTACTACTGCTACTACTACGCCCTTATTGAGGGCAACTGGCTCTTCCTTTCTTGAAACCTTGCCCTTTTCCTAGCTATGTTTTACCTTCTCATGAGGATTATGCCTCCTCACATGTCCCAATTCCCCACAGGAAAAAACAGGCACCTCTCCTTCCTGCTCTCGCAACAGGTGGGACTCTTAGTCTGTCCTGCATTCCTCCCTTCAGGACAAACCCTCTTGTCATGAACTAGGTAGGGGGATTCCCTTTTTTAAGTGTCCCCCCTGCCCATAGACATAACACTCTCTTGTCAGGCCTCCAGCCTCCTGGCCCTGAGATCTCTTTTCGGTTCCCTTCTGCAACCTCTGAAAATTTCTTCTTGCAGGATCTTAAATAAATATTGCTGCTGTTCTGCCAGCTTTGCCAAATAGCTCTGCAGGTATAACGGTGCTTCCCACTGACTCTGTTGGTTCTCCAGGACCTGCGTAAGTAGTACCTGGATCCCCTTTCATTGTTTTTTTTTTTTTTGTCTCCCTTAACCAGAAGCATAAACTCAAGGGTCCCACTTGGGAGGGTGTATTTGCCTTCTCCTTCTGCAAAAAAGGCTTCTGCACACTGCAGCTACAGTGTCTCTTTCTAATATGGTGTCTCATCCTCCCCTTGTATTGGCGGTGACTGCCATGCCCATATGCTTCACCAGATTTGTAACAAGGTACAACTCACCACTGGGGGCACCTCCTCATGGCTGGATCTGGGAACTGGCTCTTGCCTGGTCTGGCAACCCCTTCCATTGGTTCCTCACACCATGGCCTCTCTTTCTCTCTCTGGGACTTCGGGTGTTCCTCTTTGTGCCTCCACTCTCTGGCCAGTCACTATTTAGTCCTCCCCTTCTGGAGTGTCAAAATCCTAATGGATAAGCTGTCGGTATGCCACGTAAGACAGTCTTCCGGTCCAAGTCCAGGTCCAGTGCCATTTTCCCAGTGACTGCTAGGGGAATCTGGGTCCGCCCTCCGTCTTCAGGTTCCAGCCCAGGGACACTATGCCTAGCAACCATGGTCTGCTCAATCTCAGACCCTGTTGTCGTTTCCCTGTGTGCCTTCCCACCTCACTTCTCTATCTCCTGGTCCCCTCAGGATTTGCCAGCCTGAGCTTTCTCTGATCACAGTAGCCGCTCCTCTCTGCTTCTTGCCAGACTCTAGTTCTAGGATCCCAGCGTTTACTCTCCTCTTAGAACTCCTCCCTAGCCAACTTCCTTTCTGTCTAGGGAGTGACTGCAGAGCCCCTCCCTGCAGCTTCCTCCTGCTCGCCACTTCCTAGCTTTATACTACCCCCAGCCTGCACCTGCCCAGATGGACTTCATCTTCAGTTAGACTTTATCAGTCCTTGGCTCTCCTTCAGATGCAGCCTACCAGGTTAATTGGCCCTTTTTAACCTGCTCAGGCCTTTTGTGAGGTGGACACCCCATCAGAGTCTTACTGATATGTTTGTCATGTATACAGTGTAAGATTTCAAAACATATACTCTCCTAAAGTGAGATATATGAAATAATAACATTGGGATATTGTACTAGATTAACTCTAACATACTTTAGTAAGGACATTATTTTCTGCACCATGATTGGAAAACTGAGTTTGTACAAATGCCATTTAAAACAAATTGGGCCAATTGGTGTGACATTGATGTCAAAGGTCAAATCAAGGATTTTATGGAATCTAGGGGGAATTATTTTTCAAATGATCTATGGCTGGACATCTTTCAGTCTCATAATGTATAGATACATGACTGCTGTATATCCTTGAACTTGCTCTATCCCTATTAGTAAGTGTTTTCAGGATTTGATTCTTGTCGCATATACTGCTTACCTAGGAAAATAACTTGTACTGTCAACAGTTCTGTTGATCTTTTAAAAATATTAACTAATAGTCCAGGAGGAGGTCAAATGTGGCCAATCAAGGTCATAGGTCAAACCCATGACTTTGCAGCACACCAGAGAAATTTGTCTTTCCAATGTTGTGGAACCTTCCTCTCCTAATAATCTAGGAGGAGTTTGCATCCAACCAGTCATTCATAAATTCATAAGGAATCCCCAAATTACATTATATGATTATACAGAAGTGGACAAACAAAGAATAAGAATGGGAGAAAGGAACATCATCAACATTTCTTATTAATTTTAGTTAATATTTGCCAATAGATCCATTGCTCAAATATAATTTACCTAGCAATATTTCATATTAGGAGATTAAAAACAGGGAAAATTGTACTATAGGCGATGTCCCAGGAACTCTATATTCAGATCCATCCCTACTATACAAATAGAAACAGTTGGATTGCTTTGGAGCTCATTAAAATTCTGGTAAGAAAGAGATTGTTTCGGCATCCAGTTCATGCCACACAAGTTCATTTTCAGCATCTGAGTCTAATTTTTTATTAGAGCAGATATTTATATTCAAGAATACTTTATCATGATCATAATGACTCCCTTTGCTATTTAATGCCTTTTTACATTATCATCATTTTTGCTAGTACAGAAATTTACTCATCTTTAGTCTAGCACTCTCCTATCTACAGTATTTTAGTAGAACAAGCTTTTGACAATGTGCAGGATCAGCATTTGTTAAATTAAGAAATACTAGAAGTGTATCCTTTTATTCTTAACATACCCTGGGTGAAATCTTAGCTCTGATGAAGTGAATAGCAAAACTCCTGTTGATTTCAATAGAGCCAGGATTTCACCTACACCTCTACCCTGATATAGCGCGACCCGATATAACACGAATTCGGATATAACGCGGTAAAGCAGTGTTCCGGGGAGGCGGGGCTGCGCACTCTGGTGGATCAAAGCAAGTTCAATATAACATGGTAAGATTTTTTGGCTCCCGAGGACAGCGTTATATGGAGGTAGAGGTGTATTACTTTTTGTATCCGTTTGGCAGTGTCCAATATTGTATCTCAACTAACCATACAACAAAAGGAAACTATTAAAATATTGATATTATTGCTTCCCTTTATTTGTTCTTCTACTGTTTGTTGATGGTCCCAGCTTACCTTCACCTCAACCTTAAGGTTGCAAAACAAATTCTATTATAACCCCCATTTTCACATGTTTAACTTTCTCAAACGTTCACCCTTGGAGGTAAAATCTTCCACAGTTTGTCTCTTCCTGAAGGTGAACTATTTTTCACCTTATTTGAACTGTGAAACTGTGAGGGGTAAAAAAAAGAATCACTTTTCCTTCTGAAAAAAATTCTAGCCACCCCTTTTGTAACATGCGTATTGCAAAAGAGATGCTCTAAACTCAAACAAAAATTATGGGATTGATGCAGGAATGACTGGGTGATGTTCTATGGCCTGTGTTATGCAGGAGGTCAGATTAGATTATTTCAGTGGTCCCTTCTTGCCTGAAAATCTATGAATCTGAGTAAAAACAACAACTGACGTTTTAAAGCTAAAACATGTGTGAAAAAAATATAATATGTATGCAATTTTCAAAGGTGCCTAAGTTTTTCTCTAAACTATTTATTTTTCAAACCAAGTAAAGGCAAAGGATTTGGCCCTGTATGTGCTATTTGACTTCAATGGGCTTTGCATCATATCGGAACAATTTGGCGCTAGCTGCGGGCGGTAGTGGAAACCCTAATCGTCGTGCTTTTCCGGTCCCACACTGAGATCGGTTATTTGGGAAAATCATTTCCAGTTAAAGCTGCTCAGGCAGAGGAAAGAAAACAGTCTACCAAGGCCAAGGAGTTTCTAACCCTGGAAGATTTCAATAGCACACAAGGCCAAATTCCCTGCTGGGGTAACTCTGTTAACTTCAGTGAAAATTTGTCCCAAAGCATTTAGGGGCAACAGTAAAAGGGGCCTCAATCCACCCTCCATTTGTTTGCTTATTCCTTCGCACGCTCAGTTTTTAAGCTGCAATGCTTGTATGCTCAGGTGACAGTGATCAAAATTGCACATGCAGATGGAGGCCTTAGAGCAGGGGTCGGCAACCTCTGGCACACGGCTCGCCAGGGTAAGCACCCTGGCGGGCCGGGCCAGTTTGTTTACCTGCTGCGTCGGCAGGTTCAGCCGATCGCGGCTCCCACTGGCCACGGTTCGCTGCTCCAGGCCAATGGGGGCTGTGGGAAGCAGCGCAGGCCGAGGATGTGGGCCAGTGGGAGCCACGATCGGCCGAACCTGCCGATGCAGCAGGTAAACAAACTGGCCCGGCCCACCAGGGTGCTTACCCTGGCAAGCTGCATGCCAGAGGTTGCCGACCCCTGCCTTAGAGTTTATGGCTGTCTTTAAACACTGCTAGATACATTTCAAATACAAGTTTACAAAACATCAGGCACAGAGCCCAATTCATTCTGCTGCTGAAACTCAGGCTGAAATACCCTCACTCAGTGGACAACTCCGGTAGAGATGTGGTAACTCAAGCCACGAATCTTGGCTTTTTCGGAGATTTAAATGTACATTGTGGTGTTCCTGGTTTTCTTGCATTGTTGCCCACACATACATGATCAGCTTTTAACAGTTAGAGTCACAGCTTCAAAACTGTAACTTGTTACACTTTATACAGTCACCACTATTTTGTGCTACTTTTCACGTTCACTTTTGTAAACACCATATGTCTTTCGGAGGTAGAATGACAGTTTACAAAGACAGTGTGCAGATAATAGGCAAACACCTACAGACTCTTGCTGTGCTGCCATTGGATCCACTTGCACTGAATTTCATAAAATAGTAAAAGTTACAAACGAACAATGAAAGAAAACCAAAATTATTCTGTGAATAAATAAATGAATAAATCATCAAAACACATTAATCAGAAACACGCATACTCATTTGTAGCCACATAATTCTCATGATATTAGTGGGAACTGCACAGATAACACTGCACACTACTTTGAAAAAGTAAGGATGTGGTATTAAAATAGTAATGTATTGATATCATTATTAATGTATTGTATCTCATTACTTATACCAGATCACTTAACACCAACGTTCAAGTAGTATCTACTATGTTGTCGAATAACTTTTGCTACAATGTGTTTTTTGAAGTAAAGAAATATTATTATTTTTTCAAATCTGGAACTGATTGTGCAGGTCTTGCAATGCAAATAGTCCTGATTTGCATATGTAATCCCATTGGCCTCTTTGGGACTATTCCCAAGAATGAGGGTTGCAAGACTTGGTCCCTAGTCAAGACATTAATTTGATTTTAAAATTGATGTTTTCCAATTGATTTGCAAATAAAGAGCCATTCCTCAGCTGTTGTAAATTGGCATAGCTCCTTTGAAGCCAACTCAGAAAGCCACTGAATTTCATGAATTTACACTGATTTATACCAGCTGAATAATCTGACCTGTAGCCCTTAGTAGTTTTTTTCCTGATCCCATCTGACCATTTATATTTTGTGTTTTGTACAGTACTGAGCACACACGGTCAACACTTAACATATAATACATAATTATATGGATGCAGATGTCTGTAGAGATGAGGAGAATTTCAGTTTTTTCAACTATTATGTTTTAATGACTGAATCAAATTTTTGGCAGGTGTGTTGCTGTTTTGAGACTAACCTAATAGAACTAGCATACATTTCTAGTCGGTTAGTCTGTGAAATATTAGCCATGGCATTTGAAAATAATAATTTCTTATGTTACCTCTAGGGTTTCTATCTCCAGAGCAAGAATTGATAATACAGGCACATATTTGAGCCCAACAGCTTGCAGTGTAGTACGTTAATAAAGGAAACCTTCCAGCTATACATTTCCAGGGAGAAATATTTAACAGAGAAATGTATCAGCAGCATGAAAATTGTGTTTGTTTTACTGTTAAGACTCAGTGTTTTTGTTTGTTTGTTTGTTTGTTTGTTTGTTTGTTTGTTTGTTTGTTTGTTTAAAGAAGTAATTATTACTCAGGGGTAATTGCTAGTAATGGAAATCTTATGAGAAAAAACTGTCTGGCAAGATTTACGGTGTTTCCAGCTGGGTTTCAGATAGGATGGGCCCAATACTCAGAGGATGGACCCAACTGATCTCCCTTACATTGTTTTGACTTCAGAGGAGCCACTCCTGATTTACACTGCTGTATCAGGCCCTCTACTTCTAGCTTTTATTTTATTTTATATTTTTTGGGAGGGACATCTTGATACTTCTGTCCCTGGCAGAACACAAGAAGGTAAAGAAAAAACGGTTTAGTTCAGGGTTGGAGTTTGTGGGTTAATGTTCAGGTCAATTCTTATCCAAATCAGTTAGCACACTTTTATCATGGTTACATACACCTGTACCCACACACATGTCAAAAAGGCTTTTGGCTTTACATTATTTTAATAAATGTATCTTTTGCTTTAAATTGTTGCTTTCTATAGACTATCAGAAATGTATTTGGTATGTTCTCTGAATGGACCAAATTTTAAGGCATTTGCAGCTAGAGTTGTAGGTGATGCAGAAAGATAAATACAATAATTGGTATGGTTTCATGAATTTGGTATTAACATCTCTAGCTAGAGTTCTGTTCACACCCTTGTTACAGTTGTGTCCTCAGCTAGCCTATGCCTGAATATCTTATTTTATAGTTTCTGGGGTATGCATCACCCTTGCACATGATGGGTGTGCTGTGGACTATTCAAGTCCTGATTCTCAGCTGCATAACATTTCACAATATATTTGTCACCAGTGATACTTTGGATGCCCTCTTTCTTTGCAAAATCCTCTCACATCCTTTGATGTAAGCTTTAAAACATGTGAGAGTAATGCGTAATGAAGCCAATATGATCATGTCCTATCATGTTTCTCTACATCATTGACACTGTTGTACTGCTGTAGTTATATTAGGGACCACCCTTTAAGTCTTTCTAGATCAAACATACCACTACTTTTCTTCTCTATCTATAGCACAGGTACATAATGCATTAAAATACCAGATCATGAATTCCTTTGCTAGCAGGGGTAGGGAGCTATTTCTCCCAGCTACCACGGGAACCATTTCTCAACATTCAGTTCACTGCTGAAGACCAGCCACGTCAGCTAATTAATAAATGATGTAGAGAAGCTCCGAAGGGAATCCCCTTAATCCTCAGTTGGAAAGTTGATGGTCAGGGTTTTGTAAATAAAGAGGGCTAATAAGGGAACAAGAGAATCAACCTGAGTGTTTCACTAGTGACTGAAGATGTTCTTCTTCAGGAAAAACAAATAAAAAGACAAAATTACCTGCCAAGCAATTTTGAAAACTGGTAACACATGAAAATGTTTATGTTTCTGTGCTCTATTCTGAATGGAGCAGAGCAGACAGCTTGTTCTCCTGTTTTGTTCCAAGCACTATTATATTTTCAGGCTTGCCTGACACTCCCAAGGGAAGTTGTGTGTCGAGATGAAGGGAAAGTTTGCTGAACTGATTTATGGACCTGTTCAGTTTTAAATTATTGCACCATGAAGCGGTGGTATCTAAGATAAATACTGTTGATAGGGTTACCTCAGAATGTGCAGTATTCCCTTGTACTTTCGTACTTTGACTGTAGGAAATGCCTTAAATACTACAAGTACAGTACTGAAGTTAGCTAACTCAATACATCTGGGAAATTAATTTACATAGGATCTGATTCTCTCACCCTGGCTACAGTTGAGTAGTACCTTACTTTGAGCCAGAACATAGCCTATCCTAAGCACTGTCTCAAGGGAGTAGAAGGAGTGTAAGACTCCCCTTTAATATCTTGCACGGGTGCACAATACTATCGCCTCTTGCAAGCAGTCTCCCCAGAACTACTATGTCCCTCCTTACATAGGTGTGGAGAGGCAGGGCATGGAGAGAGCTTTGACTCTGCTCCCTTCCCTGCAACATGCCCAGCAGCACACTGGCATGTAGAGGTGTGCACGCTGCAACACTTATAGACCTGTTGCAGTTTACTCACTCCCCAAAGCAGCAGGGAGATAGAGAGATAGTGATTTGGGGAGTTATAATCTCCCTATCCCAGGCTACTTCAGGCAGCACAACAACATACTGTCTCTTTCTATGGGCTGTATTGCAAACTTAGGAGTACAGGTCTGTCGCATCTTATGCGCATTTAACATGCACGATTTCAGCTTTACACAGTTGGCAAAAACAAAACAAAAAAGAGAAAAACAACAATTTTAATACTGTACCTGTAGGGCGGGCGTTTCCGCCTGCCATTACACTCACTGTAATTTTGACTACCCAATTTTCGCTTTACTCGCTGACTACAGAACGTAACCCCAGCGTAAAATGCAACAGACCTGTAGTAGTGGTTTGACTTGTGGAGTAAGATATTATTCAGTGTGAGTAAAGACTGCATAATTTGGCCCTTAGTTTTCCCAGGCGGTTGGCAAGTTTTTACATATCACTCGTGTGCAATTTGGGAGTATTTTGTACTTTCATTTTGGACACTTGTGGTAGCCCATGTTGATGGCTAAGAATGCATTAATGCATAGTACTCACTTTATACACAATCAGTCTAAAATAAAATGGCATTGTTACATGTAAATCAAGTTTTGAAACATTTAAGTCTTGGTTCTTAGACAGGCCTCATTGCTTTGGGTTCTAAACATCTTCCAGAGTTTAAAATAATGACAAAAATGTGTGTTACATAATCAGATAAAGATACTCCCTATTCTGCCCCCAAGGGGAGTGAGTTAGGTGGGATTTGGTGTATTTATTCCTGAGATGTCAATAGATTAAGTGTTGCTGTGTGGGAAAGCAAGGTCAAAGAAGTGGGATATGCATTTGGATCTGAAGGTAGTGAGGTTCATGGTCATCCATAGTTCCCATTGGAATGTATTCCAAAGTCAGTGGTCCACCACCAAGAATGACCTGTCTCTTGCACACACAAACCCTTAGACAGCTGCAGTTGAAAAGCGGAGTTGGTGAGATCTTGGAGAATGAGAGAGTTCTTTAGTTATCCTGGGCCTAAGTGCCTAAGGACATGGAAAATGAATACTGAGATCCTAAAGTTGACTCATTGTTCAATAGGAACCCAGAGGAGCAGAAAAGTACTGGGGTAATGTTGCTGACACAGCAAGCTGCTCCATTTTGACCCATTACAGCCTTTTCAAAGGATGATGGTTTCAAGCCACCAGATATGGAATTGCAATATTCCAGTCTGGAAGTAATGAAGGAGTTCATGGACACCTGGCCAAGTCGGCATGTTGTTTCCTAGCTAGTGATAGATGAACGGATACATTTTTTGTGGCTGATGCTATGTGGGAGGCCAGTTTCAATGGACAGTACAGAAGGACTCCTAGATTTCTGACTCCCTTAAAGTCTGGGGGCAAACTTCCTTAACTAGTGGAGACATCACATAGCGACAAGCACTGTAAAGTATTTCCCTTTGACTACCAGAATAAATTAATTCTTTCTAGAGTTTAGCTTCAGCCAACTCTTTCACAGCCATATGCTGATCTTGGCTGGACATTGGGATAGCTGAATGACAGAGGGCTTCATGGATGTTGTGGAGATAAACAGTTGAGTATCATCTAAAAATTGTTGGCATTTGAGTCCATAGAGACTCACAGTTTGTCCCCATGCCATTTGTAAATACTGAATAGGCTAGGAGAGTGGTCTGAATCCTATAGAATGCCACAGTTGAGAGCTCTGGTGCCAGGAGAGAAGTTGCCTGTTACCACCTTCTGGATGCAGCCCTTCAGGAAGGAGGCACACCATTTTAGAGTGTTTCCCCAGACTAGTACCACAAATGTCATTGACAACTGAGCATTTCAATACTTCACTTCACTTTCTAGTGTGCAAAATTGGCAATTAAATTAGCAGTTTGCCATTATTTTTACAGGTGTCATAGGTAAATATTTTAAACAAAAAACCTGGATCCATATATACAAATGTATATACACACACAAACCACCTGCCACATGTAGATGTTAGCAGGATTAGTTTATAACTAATAAGATAGTTATATTATTAGAACTGGGAAAGCTTTCCTTATTCATGTGAAGGTTTTAATGAATCTGAATTAGTTACATTTGTACTCCCTTTGTGTTCATTTTCCATGAACATTTGAGCAAATCAAGGTCTGCTAGTAGAATTTTCACAGAAAGCTAATTTCAAAGCTGTCTGTATGAGTAGTTCCAGAAAGTAAATATTCAGATTACATACGGACATTTTTATGCTGAAGGTGCTTGCGTTCTTGTCCACTCAGAAAATAGAAACAATTCCATGTGACTTTTCTGACCAACCATAAAGATACAGAGGAAAGCTTCAGCCAGGTCTGTTTTTGCCAATATGTCTTTTTCTATATGTGACTTTCAAGTCTCCTGAGCCATCAACACAAAATAGTTGGGTGGTTATAGACTAGTTTAGCAGCTTAGGTTTTAAATGGGGAAGTAATGTCCAATGGGCCTGCAGATTGTGATGAAACTTCCTGAACTACCCATGTGAATATCACAATATGACACTTCTTCAAAGGCCCAAGACTGAAGGCCTTGAGAGATTTATTCCTTCAACCCCTGATTCACTGTCCATTAAGTAAGTCATGTAAGTATGTGTTTATCTTTAAATATGTGCTTAAATGCTTTACTGAACTGGGGCCCTAGTTCCCAGGAGATATCTCCATCAATGTTTATCTGTGAGGGAAGAACCCTTTGCACTGGATGTGAACCTAAAAATAGAGTTAGCTGCTCTGATAGCCACTCTAGGACAGATGATGGAAGGTCAGTCCTTTCTACCCCTGAGCTGGCCCATGGATGCTAGAGGCATATGATTCTATGATTACCTCTCTGAAGCTTTGTCTGATTAATATTTAAAGCTCGGTTAACAAGAAGGTATTAGTTAACATATTATAACTAACACATTCTAAAAGGCAGTGTATTCTTCAACACAAGCTAAGCTGGTCAAGTTAAAGCCTGTAGACTTTTAGAACATATTACTTAGATGGTGTTAACTAACATCGTACAATGTACCTTAAAATCCTAGTCTAGACAAAATCTGAGTGACTGCAGACTGGCTGCTTCTGAAGAGCTGTAAATTTGAAAATTTCAGTTTACAAATCCAAATGGTTGTGTCATGCCAACAACAGGAGTACCACTTTTTCTTAGATGCTATCTGGTTTGCATGCTTTTCCTTAGCTAGGTAGAAATATTTTTACTGACTGAATTTCCAGAACTCTGCATTTTTCAGATCCAGAGTTAGAAATTGTAACAACTTCTAATTTGGCTAATAGGTTGCATTAGTGCACCCCTTCTTAAATTTACAAGAGGAATTTATTTTGCTATATTAGCCTTTGTCAAATGATGACTTAGCTTAAGAGACGTGCAATTAACCAGTTAAAAATTATTGTTAGAAACACTTTTTTGGCCAATGTATTACAAAACTCTTAGCCCATTTATCACCAGCTTCATCCATTAATTCAGCGTGGCTTTTCCTTGACTAACAGGGTTCTGTGAAACTTTACATTTTGAATTTAATAAAGTACAAAGAGCTTTACTGACAGAATGGGTCTGATTAAAAGCACTTAGTTGTTCTTCAGAAACATCATTTACATTTTTCTTTCCATTTTTGCTGCATTAGGTTTTCTTAAAAACTATTCAGGACAGAATCTTAGATTGTTAGTGGTGATATTGGGCCAGCACTAAGAATATCAATATGTTACTACTTTTCATCCCCCTTCAACTTTGGTAGAACAATTGTATCCAGTCAAGTTGAGCAGTGATCCAAATGTTTCCTGGCTACCGTTTTGGTGCCCCATTTTTTAAACTACTTAAATTTGGTCAAGTAAACGAACCTATTAGGCATACATACACTGTGTAAATACAGAGCTCCAGGGTTTCATACCCCTCTATTATATGTTTCATGATCACCAAATAAAATCTAGGGTTCAAAACTAATTCATTCCATATGGTAAAATATATACTCAATGGAAGCAGTCCTGGAATGACTGTTTGGTTTGATAATAAGAAAAACGAAAAGAAACAAAAAAAAATCTTTACTACAAAACTGTATTTGAGTTCTAAGGATGTTTGTGTTCTTTCCCTCTTTCTGGTTTCCAGTTTATCGTGGTATCTGGACTGTGCTCATGCTCCTGGGGGTGATCACTGTTCTGGTGGCCAGCTTCTTCATCATCTGTGCAGCTCCCTTTGCCAGCCATATTCTATACAAAGCAGGAGGAGGCATTTTCATCGCTGCAGGTGGGTATCATGTACACTCAGTCAATGGTAGCTGTCAACACAGTGGGGCTGTTTTTCCCACTTTTAAATATTTACCTGATTAGCTCCCATAGTAAAAAAAATCCTATACTTCAGTGCTCTGGGTATGTCAAGGGCCTCAGTTGGAGATACTATTTCCAATGTTTCTTAGGCATAAATCTGTATAAAAGTTACATTTGGGTTAAGATAAGATTTAAGTTAAATCACACAATTACATTTCAGTTTTAGACTAATATTCACAAACAAAATGAAATCATATTTACTAGCGCTGCCCATGGTAACATGATTTCCGAGTGCTTGATTTAAGGTGATATTTTTGCAAGAAAAACAATCATAATGGACTTTATTGAAGTTGCAAGCCACAGTACATTCATATGAGCATTATATCAGAAAGATTTTGAATGAGATTGGAGTGCATGGGATTCTTAGTATTGTCTGTAAAGTGAAACTTGAATAAATAGTAGCCCTAAAAAAATTATCAACGAAGGATGGCTTATAGCAGAGTTCTCATCTTTTTGTGAAATTGTAACCTTAAAGACTCTTCTGACTCTCTGGTGTCCCTAAATATGTCCTCTAGTTAAAGTTCATGTGTTGGTTTAGATTTCATTTGTTACACACTTAGCATATTGTCCTTTTTTTACATTTTCTTTATTGAAAATGTCAACTGCTATCCAGGAAATATGATGAAGAGCAAAATATGACTTGTATAGGAATAGTAACAGCCCAGTTAAATTGAGCGGCACAATACAAAACTGGAGAAGTTTTTGTGTGTTTCCATTGGTTCTTGCACATCAGAGTACAGAAAGAAATTATTTTAAAGCGATGGTGTCCAGATGTATAATATACATTAAAATAAACACTAACAACATATATTCAAACATGCTGAGGCAAAGGCCATTTAGGCCTATTAAACTGGGGATGGATGTGTGTTGAGAAAATTTCAAACCCATTGGCCAAATTGCAGGGTGAAAGTGTACACTGCATTGTAAGTCCAGGGTTAGCTGGGACTTGAATCAGCTGACCTGTGTTAGAGAATCTGGGGCTTGAGTATCTACACTCATTCTTAAGCCTACGTTAAGACTTTTCTAACTGGGGCTCTGGCATCCACACTACTATGCAGACCCAAGTCACACCAGCCATATCCCAGACTTCCTAGTGACCTTCTGAAATGTGGCTGCTGGTGTCCTTTGAACATGGTTCACTGTGGGAAATCTTTACTGCCCACCCTGCATGTTACAGGAAGTTTGAACAGCCTGCCAATGCAGCTTGTCGAGCAATATAAAGACCTCTCTTCAAGAAGTTCTCTTTCTTGCGCTTTCACTCCTGTGTCAGAAAACAGGGAGAGGTGGTGGACATTTTGGCAGCCTTTTCTGACCTACCAAAGGTACCTGATAGAACTTAGGATGGAGGAGGAAGTGGAGAAGGCAGAGGAGAAAGAGTATGGCATGGCAGACTAGCACTGGCTGATGCTGCTCAGTTCCCTCGGTAGCCACTGATGCTTGATGCTTAGACCAGCGCTTCTGGCACAGGGTCACAAGCACAGACTGGTGGGATCACATTGTCATGCAAACCTGGGATGACCAGCAGTGGGTCCAGAACTTTTGCATGAAGAAAGCTACATTTCTGGAGCTTTGTGAGCAGCTTGCCCTAAGCCTTCAGTGTAAAGATACAGGCATGAGGCCTCCCTTCCTGGTCCAGAAGCGGGTTGCTACAGCCATCTGGAAGCTGGCCAGCTGAGAGTGCTATAGGTTCATTGCCAACCAATTTGGTGTTGGGAAGTCAATTGTGGGTAAAGTGGGGGCAGAGGTTTCTGAGGCAATCAGGCATGTGGTTTACCCCAGATAGTGGGCCTAAAAGAATGTTAATGTGAGGTGGCCATGGAAAATATACCCTTGTCCACAGTGTGACTAGCTATCTGGAGTTCCTGCTTCAGGAAAAGTTTGCAGCTATCACCCCCCCAGGATTGGGTCAGAATTCATGAAGGAATCAACAGGATGCTGCATTGGCTACCACCTGGCTTACCCTGTTATGGCTGCATGCAAACACGCAGAACTCCGCATCCTTCCTCCACCCCGCAGCCAGCACATTTCTGGATAAAAATTCAAACCACAGTCATATTTGGGACACAGGATTTTGTCACCCGTGGTTGGCATGGACTATGGGTCTAATTGAAATGGACTAGTTCTGGAAATGGAAAACATTTCCCCAAACACATGCACACAGTTTACTGTTTCCAGGCAGCTCCATAGACCGTTGAGGATTAGAGCAGCAAGCTTAAATGCATGGCAATGTGATGTTATTACTTTTAAGAAACAGGAATGGCCCTTGCAAAAATCTGTGTCTTTCCAGTAAAAAAATACTCTTTAAAGGTGTACTTTACTGTTTGTGCTTCCCAGGCACCCTTTCGAAGTCCATGTGGTGGGGGCGGGGGAAAAGGAGGACAACAAGGCACTAGCCATTAGCAGATGCCCGGGCTAGCAGCATGTTTCTCATAACTTTTGCATTGGTTCTTAGAGTAGAAATATCTCCCATTAGTGTAGCAATTAACATTAAATTGGAGCCAGGATCTTACTGGGATCAGGGATGGCTTCTGTCCCTTCCATGTCTGCTGCAGACTCATCAGCGGGAGGTTTCCTGTGGGAATATCAAACAGCTCCTCCGAGTCTGGACCCAGAATTTGCTGCTGATCCTGTTCCAAAGCCTGCTCTGGGATCAGTTTCAGCAACAGAATGACTTCCTGGTCCTCAGTTGGTGCCCGCTGCTGACTCCCGTTAGTCCCCAGGCTTGATTCTGGGGCCAGCAGGGCACCATCCTGGCTGACCAGGTCATCATGCACCATAATTGGCTCTGTGCTGGGTGCAGTGCCCAGCACCCGGTCAAACTTCTCATAAAATGAGCAGGTTTTTGGTGAGTTGCCTGAGGTGTGGTTCTGATCCCTGGTCTTCCAGTACTCGCTCTTGAGCTGCTTAATCCACTCCCTGTACTGGTTACCACTCTAGTAAATGTGCAGAGTTGCCAGCTCCTTCACTATCTGCTGGTATGCATGATCATTCCTGGTACTTTTACTAAAGGCCACAGTTGTGCTATCCTCAGACCAGAGAGTCACCAAAATCTGGCTGTGGTCCCATGACCATGAAACAGCACGCTTTGTAAAAGGCTTGTTCTGCTCAGACCTTTAGTCTTAAAGGTGCCACAGGACCCTCTGTTGCTTTTTACAGATTCAGACTAACACGGCTACCCCTCTGATACTTGTTCTGCTCAGTCTCCATTGCAAACACAGAAGGCTCTCTGATGGTGTGTTTGCAGCTCAGTGGTCAGAAGACAATGGAAGGGTTAATGCTGTTTTTACTTGAGTTGATTGGAGATTGTTGGGATAGAGAGGACAAAGGAAGTTGGCCCATGGTATTGTAAGATAGTTTTGGTGGACTCTCAGCACCTGAGTCAAGCAGGACTCCATCTACACTGCACAGCAATAGGGCTTGGACCCTGACTCCTGGCTTGATATGGTCTCAGACCCTTCACCTCCACAGGATCGTAGGATCCTAGGTCCAAGCCTGAGTCTGAGAGATGTGTGCAGATGGAATTGGGGTTTGGTGGCCCCCCAGGGACTCTAAGCTGCTATGAAAATACATGAAGGGTGCCAAAAAAAGGCATAAGTTTTAACCAACTTAGAGTCCCTCTAAACTTATCTCTGAATTTGCCCTAAATATACTCTCCTATATTCCTGCTTCCTTTTGTACTAGTGCCTACATTTTACATAAAAGAATAAGCAATGTTATGCTATTCCCTCACATATTGACTCCCATACCTTATTGGAACTGGTTGCCATTTTCCATCAAAGTAAAACTTTCTCAACAATAATAACACTATATTGGCAGGTTATTAAGTTGCAAGGGTATTACCTCCTTCCCCCACTACACTTAATCTGTTCCTCTTTAATGGTGTAATGTAAATATTACAAAAGCACAAACACTCGGAGCTGAAATTGAAACTTTTACTCTTAACTCACATATTACACAATATATAGTCTCCCAGTGTACAAGTGCACAATTGATACAGGCATCTTATTGAAGCATTGCTTTGTCAGTCTTGGACAGTATGAAGTATCATCTTGTAGTAGAGGGAGGGAGTCTGAAGCACTGGGCCTGGTGCAAGATCTAAGGCCTAAGCCAAAGGCTGTAAACGAAAGTCAGGTCATGTATTAAAGCAAATTCTTAAAGATTCACTGTCCAGTATATGAACTTGGCAAAGTTGTTGCTAGCATATTAGGCATTAAATATATAAATATATTTCAAAGCTAGTACAGATACACCCCGATTTAGTACAAGATAAGATGGTTTGACAGAACAATGAATAGGGATGTTGTGTCCAATATATTGGTAACAAGGGAAGGTAACACACAAATGTCATGAAACATGTAAGGTGGTACGCACATTATGTGTCTCAGTTGTTTGTTTCAGTCTGTAAATGTTGGGGTACCTCACCTTAACCCTTTGTGTGGCCTAGGGGACAGCAGAAACTTCTGCTGCTGACTGAGCCACTCCTTGCCACTGGTAAATCATGTGTTAGTTTACCTGTAACCATGGAACCAGGGCACTAGGACTGTGCCTTGAAGGCAATAAACCTGGCCAAGTGCCTTTATCACCAAACCATGCCTGTGGTCTTTCTTTATGAGTAACATAAAGGTCTGCTAAATTAGCAGGCTGCATTATCTGCTAGTGCTGATAACATTGGAGCTCCAAGAACAGAAACACTGAGCAGCTTGAACAGTGTTGCAGAGGCAATGGCATTCCAGCCTTCAGCACTCAACAACACTCACCAGTCTATAGAATAGAGATGTTTAAGAAATAAATTAAAAATATATTTACTCTATTGCAAGTTTTATTTTGTACAAAATAAGTTCTGTGAGGTAGAAACCAAGAGCTCTGGGCTCCATTTCTGGCTTTTCCATATTAACATCTCTCCATTTCTTCTCCGCCCTTTTGTCTATTTTAATTGTAAACATGTCAGGGAAGGCACTACCTCTCATTATTTGTTTGTACAGTACCTAGGTCACTAGGGCCCTTGTCTAGGCAGTACTGAAATATCAATAATAATTAAGAAAAGCTGAGAAATTGGACAAAATCCCACTCTGATTTACCAGGAGTGATACCAAAGAGAATAACTTGTGACATTATCTGGACTGGTATATTTTGAACCAAAATATGGCTGCTAGAACCAGTGGAGAACAAGTGTAAGTGTGTGTGTGTGTGTGTGTGAGCAATGTGGAGGGAGGCAGTATGCCTGTGTAAGGAGTAATGCCTGCTGGATGTTTGAGGAGGTGTACTGAGAATGCTGACCTTGCAGCCAGAGCTCCTCCTTCAGTGCATGCAACAACAGTGGCTTTCATAGTGCAGGCAGTAAGTAGCATTATGGCTGCCTCCTGTGTGAATATATTACAGAAGGGGAATGGGTGCATTCCATAACATACTCACTGACAGCAGTAAAGCCTATAATTACAATGGGCCTAACTCTGCAAGGTATTGTGCACCTTCTGGGATGAATTTAGAGCTTTCTTTATGGGACTCACTAGCCCCTGTGAAATGCACAGCACATTGCAGGATCAGGCTCTTGTGGGCACTTAAGATCAGGAATGTATTGAGGATTATTTCACTTTTTTATGGATAGAGACAGAATATGTGAAGAGAATGATGGCTTCTTTTTAGGTGCTCAATTAGGGCCAAAATCTGCCCTCAGATGTAATATGCCAACACCATTATTATTCTACGTGAGATCTGGTGTGCATATCTAAGATCTCACTATCTCATATATAGGTCCCAGGAGTGATAATGACAGTGGTTAGGGTGTGAGGGAAGTCTGAAGTAAACCTGAGGGGGCGGGGGGAAAAGTTGCCTACAAATTAGAGGAGTTCTAATCTCCTAGGCACAAGCAAAAGGCTCACATCATTCTGTCCAGCACCTGTTGTCTTCATGTCTATGTAGTGAAAGATTTGTGCTATAAAAAGCCACTCTACATTGACAAGTGAAAGGCATTTCTATGAGGGAAGAATGAGTATTAAAGGCCAAGAAACTGCCTCTTGAATTCATAGACATTTCTAAAGGTTCTGTATTCTTTTTCTTCTGCAATATGCAAAAGTATTTGTTTGAAAGAAATTCAAAAGAACAAATGCCAATGACAGAAAAGAGTGACCTCGGAGAAATCCATGTCTTATCACACTGCACAGTGCTGTGTATCAAACATGTGTGTTCTTAAAAAAAATAAATGCAAAATGGAAAGAAAAGTGGGGGAAAGTATTTATTTATCCTAATCTCTCTCAGACATATTTCATGTTCTAGAAGTAATTTCGCCCATCATTCCTGATTCATCCAACTGCTGTTTTATTCTATGCTTTGCAAGGGCAAATGGACACCCACACCATTTGCAAAAGGTCTACAAGCTGAAAAATGTAGAAATATACCACAGTCTGAAATGTTGCTAAAAATATCTGTTTCATGAAATTGCAAGGTTTTTTTTTTTTTTTTTTTTAATCTCAGTCATGTTGGCTGGAAGCTTGGCCAAGAGAGTTCATGACAGATTGTCAGCATAAGATTTCCCCAATAAAGATACTCATTTTGCTATGAACTGAGATTCTAATTACACTTCAAATGGACGCTTGCTAGATTTTTATTGGCATGACTAATATTTAGAAGGAGAAAGATGAGCTAGTGGTGAAAATTTGTGTCTATAAAAATAAGATGGAGCAGCCACAGCAAATTATTTAACAGGAAATTATTTCCTACAACCTTCCACAAGTGATGTAAACTTTATCTAAATAAATACTCATTCCAAATGAAGCACATAATTTTTATCTCACTCATATAAGGTTTACACTGACTTTGTTATTTCTTGTGATTTACACTAGTTAATTAGCTTGAAAATGAGGCCCAAAACTTGTACATATCAGGGAATATACAGCATTATGCTGATTTAGCTTGTTTTCTCAAAGCTTCAAACACCAAAACTAGTTATGTTTTTCTTATTACCTTGTAGAGAAACTTCCTTCAAAAATGATTATATCCCCTATATATAAAATGAAGTACTTACATACTATGGTAATAGGTGCCAGTTTAAAAACCCTTAAACAGATAAACACAGAATAAAACCAAAAAAAAAATCAGTTGCTTGGTAAGATTTCGAATGGTCTCCGATCTCTATGATTCCCATTTAGTTAAAATCCTTGCTTGTAGTATTGACTCACACCTGTGTGTGTGTGTGATAGGGAGCTCTGCTTACTGCTGGAAGGCACATCCTCCTGGCTGTTCTGGAGATTAGCTCCACCAAGCAGACACCCCTTCCTGTAATTGCACTCCATCTCTCTCTGTCTGCAGCCCCTCTCATCCCAGGAGCTGCTGCTTCCTTTCTGTGTGTTGGCCCTCTAGCCAGGTCACTCAGCAGTTTTCCCTTTCCAGGATGTTCATTCAAGGTCTCGCTCCACAGGCAGTCCTCACATCCTCTACCCTGACTATGTCTCTTCAGCAGTCTTCATATCCACTGCCCTTAGCTTTTCCACTCTGCAGTGGTTGGTAGGGGAACCCAGGCCCACCCTCTCCTATGGGTTCCAGTCCAGGGCCCTGTAGTGAACAGTTAAGGTCTGCATCTACATCAGCTTTACTGCTCTTACCATGGACTCCTTCCTACCATGCTGCTTCTTCCCTTCCTTTCCCCTTACCTCAGGGAGCGGCGGGGGGAGATGCAAGGGGGAGGACCGCAGGCTTCCCCACTACTCCCCACATTGTTGCCAGCCTTCTGGCTATATAGCATCTTCGTCTATTCCCTCACAGATGAGCTTCCTTCTAACTAGCATCCCGCATACAACCTAAATCTCCCCCTTTGCAGCCTAATTGGCTGATTGGGCCCACCTGCCCTTTCAGGGCCGATGTGGTGAATACACTCCGTTGCACTGTGATTTGTGCTTCACCAACCAGTTATAACTGATACAAGAAGTTGGCAGCTTGAATATGGCAGAAGGCACCGTGGTCTTTTGCACAGGTTGCAGGACTGGAAGTCAGAAGACGTACCTGAGTTTTATTGGTTCTGCCACTAATTTCCTATGAGACTTTGAGCGAATCACTTACGACCTGGTTTTCAGAGGAGCTGAGTTGTCAAGAGTAATGGATGTGTGGTCAGAACCTCTGAAAATCAGATTAATCTCTCTGCCTCATTTCTCTTTCTGTAAAATGGAGCTAATGATATTAATTCATGCGTATATAGTGCTTTTTATCTGGAGATCTCTAAGCACTATATAAGTGCTGAGTGCTATTTATGTGATTCTGTTAATAATTCTGATATTGCATGTTTCAGAAAAATGCTCTTATATGTTGTACATAAGGTAATGGCTAACTATGTCAGTCCACAGGATTATTGTTTTTACTTTGTGTTTGGTGCTATTTTCGGACTATTTAGCTCTTGACTCTTTCACACCTTCCTGTTTTGCTAAAAAGGTGTGTTGCAACCACACATTAAATTGTCTCAAATGAAACTGGGAAATTCTTATTTAAGAGTCAGTACCTTACTGCCAGATAAATGTTTAGGGCTCTAGTCCCCATTCAGTAAGCAAACAGCTTCTCTTTGTATCAATATCACTATATGTTAAGTACAGGAGGAAAGTCCCATTAAAGACAATGAAATTTAAACATGTGCTTAAAGTTTAGCACACACATGTAGTTTACTGAATAGGGATGGTTTACTAAAAGGAAGCCTCCAACCCTAACATCAGAAGTTTCCAAGCAGATGATTTAGAAATAAAGCAAACACTGTATGCTGATGATCTGCTCCTCAGATCCTGACATTGCTATTAATAGGGAGTTTTTCTCTAATATCTTGAAATCAGGATGAAATGGGCAAAAAATGGGGTTTTGCCTCTTACTAAATTCTGCTTCCCAACCCATTTTATATGTTCTCTTCTGTGATAGAATGTACAAGGATTTAAGTTCTGAGTTGTCCAATTTTTGCCTGACTTTAATTCAGCAATAAACACAGTGTTTCCCAAACTTGGGATGCCGCTTATGTAGGGAAAGCCCCTGGCGGGCCGGACCGGTTTGTTTACCTGACGCGTCCGCAGATCCGGCCGATTGCGGCTCCCACTGGCCGCAGTTCGCTGCTCCAGGCCAATGGGAGTTGCTGGAAGTGGCAGCCAGCACATCCCTTGGCCCGCGCTGCTTCCCACATCCCCCATTGGCCTGGAGCGGCGAACCGCGGCCAGTGGGAGCCACTATCGGCTCGACTTGCAGACAGGGCAGGTAAACAAACCGGCCCGGCCTGCCAGGGGCTTTCCCTACACAAGCGGCGACCCCAGTTTGAGAAACACTGCACTAAAAGATAGAAAACTAAGTAATCCTTATTACCTGGTGGGGGCACTTAGACACAATAAAAATGGTCTTAGTGCCTCAGTTAAATTTATATATGGTCTCTTTCATTTCCCACTCACTTTTCCAGAAGTATTTTTCTCTCTGCTTAGGTTACATTTTCTTAAGCAAGTTTCCCTGCATTACAATTTGGCACACATAAGTCTCAATGCCTTGCTGTGAAATCACATGATGATATCTGGCTTAGTCTATGTTGTTTCACTCTTCCTTTGCAGTTTTTGCTCCCATCTCTGCAGCTATTCAAGGTTGGGCCCTTACTTAACAATTCATAAGGGTTGCTCACTATTGCTGTGAGTATGAAGGGTGCTGAGAGTAAGATATCACGTTTCAGGAATCAGTCATTTTTAATGCCAGAAGCTCTAACCATGTTATCTAGTACATAGCTGCACAGTGCACTGGAGACTGAAAGTGCTAAAGGTCTATAAGGACTAGTTATTTTTAGCTGTTGTTACAATAAAAGCACCTATGTCACCACTTTACCTTTTTACTTACTCTGGGTGAAATACATCCCTGTGGAGAGGGCCAGCACAAGGCCCATGTGCAACTGAAGTCCCACTTGCACCCTCTTTTGAGGGACTTAAAATGATCCGTAGGTCTGGTGTTGATATGACATGTAGGCCCCTTGGTAAAGGTCCCCTGTTCTTTGCAAACAAATCTTGTTTCAGACTTAACAAACTCACTACACCAAACACATCTCTTCCAGGTTATTTATCCAGAAGGGATAACATAAGGTATCCACAGAAAGCTCATAACTTATCAAAACTCATGTATCCATTAGTCATTGTGAGATGCGTGTATGGGTAGTACTTAAGACATAATGTAACTATAGTGAAAGTATGCTTTGTGGACTTCGAGTAAAAGTCAGTCACCAAGGGATAATGTCGCGGTGCAGGAGGGAGTTGTCACCCCTGCCTGGCTAGCTGGTGACATAATGCAAAAATCAGTTGTCTAGCCTTGCTCCACCCCAGGACTATCAACGGAAAACCATCAGAGATAATTGCAAACAATCAAAACCTTGGAGGTAAAAAAGCTTGGAGGTAAAAAAGACACATTACAATAGACAGGGGATCGCCCTGTCTGTGAATAAAGGCTGTTTCAGTATAACACACGGTGGGGAGGGGCACTCTGTATCCATTAACAGAGGAGACATTATGGAGCAGGGGTGTTTAAATGAAAGTTTGCATCCTGGTTCCTATAAAACCAGTCAACTCTCCGATAGACTGAACATTGCAGAGAACACCTACTTTACTACATAAGAAAGGTGACTGTTAATAAGTGTAGGCATTTTATGATTTTTGTTTTGTTTCATAACCATTTGTTTCTACCACTCATTTGGTTCAAGTGGAATCGCTATTCCTTCTTAAATAAACCTTCTCTTGTTTTATTACAAGTGCTGTGTGTTATACAGGCGCAGTGATTTAAGGTAAAACTAGTAGAGTAGGGTGAAGTGCTTCTTTGGGGGCAGAGGATCTGGGATTTCTGTGAGAAGCCAGTGTCAGGGGCTGGATATCAGAGGGGAACGCTTCAAAGGGATGTGGGGCACACCTATTGTTAACCTGCCAGGCAAAGACAGAGCTGGCATAGCTTAGAGACTAGTGCTTGAATGGCAGTGTTAGTGAGCTAACATCTAGCCACTATGGGCAAGGCCACCTTTCACTAGAGGCAGGAGGTAACAAGGTGACTCCGGTCCCGGGTATCCCAAGAACAGTCACAGTTGACCTTCTGCAGAGAGATAATCTCATCCTCTTTATGGATTTTGTCACATTATTATTAAGGCATCTTTCAATATTTGGGTACTATCCTGGGCTAACGCCATCTCTGCTATACTCCATTAATGTATTTGGCCCTGAGACTTTTCTCCCGTTACACAGAAAAATACTAGAATGTGTCCTCTATAGTTCTGTTTGGTTCCAATTTTGCACTAGTCCGCTACAGTATCTGTTATTGTTAAGTGTTCTATTACAACAGTGGTTCCCAAACTGGGGTTCGTGAACCCCTGGGGGTTTGCTAAATGTTACAGGGGGTTCTCGGGAAAAAATTCCCTAGTGGCAGACAGAGCTGTCCCTAGGGACCCCGGGCAGCATGGGGCCAGCAGCCTGGAGCCCCTGGACTTCCAAGAGGTAAGCAGATCAAAGCAAACATATCTATCACACTGAGGAGATATAAACTTCAAGACTCCTTATAAGAAATGGAATGGGAGGTGGATATTTTTTGCTGCTTTTAAAATTAAATAGGCAGCTAGTATTGTTTTTAAATTATGAAGAACAAGTTTAAGCTTTCTTGTAATGTTCATTGTTTGCCTGGACTGCTCAAGACCGAAATGCTTGTGTAGGAGGAACTCTTTGAGTTGGCTTCTTAAATACCTTCATGCTGTTTCACATCTGATACTCCTTGATGAAACATAGGAGCCTTATCTTACCACAGACTTATTCAAAGTGATACAAGCTACGAAAGTGAGATCTTGGAAGAGTGTTGCCATTTTCATAATGTAATAAAAATACTGTAATAATAAATAATAATTAATAATAAATAGTAATAGGCATGTCATAGAAACAAATTTTATATTTCCAAGGTCACCGCTTTTATAATTTATACTCGGGTAAAGGAGAAAATCCCTGGAAATATTCATTCTTAGGAGGGAGTTCGTGAGACTTGACATTTTAGTGAAGGGAGTTCACAGGTTGTTAAAGTTTGGGAACCACTGTGATACAAGATTCTCTTGCTCAATTTCACGTTTATTCAGAGAATCTGCAATTTCATTTCTTCATGTGCATGTTTTGCCCGGAGGTGATCCCTCTATCTCGGATTGTTTCACTAGTACCAGTTGTATGTCTAATACAACATCAGTACTACCTTTAATCAAGATTGAGTTTATGCAACATTTTGCTTAAAAGATTTTCAAAATTTAATTTATACCTTGTAGAGTTGGGTTTTTGACTCTGTCATGAAATCAAGCACTTGGAAAATAAGTAATCCCGAATGTGTATTTCATAGATGGGCAGTGTGTATAGAGGCCTGCCTCACTCTTTATATAGCAGTTCTGCTTGCCTTCAATCTCATTAAAATTGAAGATCCTTTGGGAATTTAAGTCATGGTTTGATTATGCCTCGGGTTAACCACTTTAGCTCTTTTTTGGTGGTCTTCAAAATCTAGTTTTCTTAAACTTTAAACAGTTGTGAGCTGTCACATGAGGCAGTGTACATGTATTTTGTTTTGACAATAAAGCACCATATCTGTGCACTCAACTCTCTGAATTTGGGTTGACTAATGATTAATGAATACAATTCAGCTGGTTTTAGGCCTTTTATATTTAACTACTTGATAGCAATTGACTTTACACTTGGAGACCCGGAAAACCAAGCTCCTGGTAGAAAATAATTGATCTCCAGTTTTCACAAATGTGCTATCACATTCCAGAAATGAGTGTCTGTCTGGAAATTTATTTAATAACACATAGCACGCGTCTTTTCAGAGAGTCACACCAACGGTAAGTCTCTCAATAAACCTCTGAAGTAGGTAAATATTATCCCCATTTTACAGATGATGCACAGAGAAGTTCAGGTTAAAATTTTACAAAAGATTTTGGGTGCCCATCCTTGGTCTGATTTTTCAGAAGTGTCGGGATATGCCATGCCAATTGAAATCAAAGGTAGCTATGAAAATTAGTACCAAGGTTGCTCAAATTGGACACACAACATCTCAATATATTTTAGCTTATGTTACTTTAACAGAGTTCGGAATAAACACAGGAGAAGCCTTTGACTCCCACTCCCCTGCTCTTTCCTGTGCAATCTATTGACTGCCACATTTTTTTGCAAAGTGCCCAATAAATGAGTATTTTTTAATATTACTGAACAGTGGACTTTTCATATAAGCATCATGGAATGGAGATTGAATAAGTAGGTGTGACAGTGCATGACTCACCCCTGCGGCGCCTCCTGCTGGTCATCTCTGGGAATTAGTGTTTCCAGCCTCCGGAGCGCCCTCTGCAGGCCGGTATCCACTGCCCCCCTGTGTCCCTCCCGGGACCCAGTAACCCCACAGTCTCTGGGTCTCCCCCTTCCAGGGGAACCCCCACCCCCTAGCCCCACCTCACCTCAGTATATGGCTACTGCCCAGTCCCCATCTAGCCCCCATTCACTGGGGCAGACTGCAGTGTATACGTCACTCATCACAGGCAAGAGGGGTTTGGACCTGCTGCCTCTGCCTACCCTTGGGCTGCCCCCTGCAATCCCAGTACCTATTCAGCATCATACTAGGCCTGCAGCCTGGGGGTTTCCAGGCCAGAGCTCCCCAGCTCCTCTGGCCTTTCCCCAGCCCTGCTCCTATGCAGGTACACTCCCCGGCAGCCAGGCCCCTCCCTCTCAAAGGCTAGAGAGAGAGTGTCTGTTTGCTCCTGGCCCACTGCTCTTTTATAAGGGCCAGCTTCGGCCTGATTGGGACGTGGCCGCAGCTGTGGCTATTGCCCCAATCAGCCGAGGCTTGCTGCTTTCCTAGCAGCAGCCCTCTTGCAGTCTCAGCCCTCTCCCAGGGCTGATTTCAAGCCCTACAGGGCAGGAACGGATGACCATCCCGCTACAGTAAGTCATCCCTCTAACATTTTAACATTTGAATGACTGGAAGGCAGCAAACTGAGGGCTTGATCCTGTAATCTCAGTATACCCAGAACTCCGTTGTTATAAATGGGAGTCTTGGAGTGTGCAAAAAATTCCAGATCAGGTCCTTACCTCAACAAATGATCCCCCACTCCGGTCTGGCATCCATGCTGCAAAGTCGTTTTTTTGAAATACTAATATTCCATTGGAATAAAATGTAGTAGTGGGCATGTAACCAATACCTCAGCCAGGCACTGGTGGTGCATTTGGCTCCATTTACGTGGTTCTGGTACATAAAGTAGTAGCAAAGCGATTAATAAAGTTTACGGGACGCATGTTCCTATTTTTCTATTTGTAAGCAATCCAAGGGGTCTCCAGAATGGTGACGGGGAAAAGGCCATTTGTATTATGGTGGATTCCTTTCAGGAAGCTATTGTAAATCTGATGTAAATATTAACATACTACATTTTTATTAGTAACATTTTAATTTTTTTCATATTGCAGTCCTAGTCTAGAGGGAAATTTTGGGGACTTTTTCAGTGTGATGCAGCAGGATTTGCCCGTAAAATGATTGAGTGGAATCTCTGAACTGAATACATTCTAAATGATGCCATTGACATTGGGCACCATTGTGAAGTGCCTTGGCATGGACATATAAAAGAGGTGACGGGATTGCAGGAATCTCCCTCCCACCTTTCCTTCCCCACCCTCTTGACATCCTGCACAAGATCTAGACACTCCCTGAACTTGGGGAGCAGAGAGATATCTCTAGAGCCCTCACAGGTTCAAGTACAATACAGTGGATACCCAGCCAAATCCAAGACATAAACATTTTGCTGTTTTGCTTCATTGTGGCTTTGAACTGCTTCCCAGAACCAGCAGTGCTCTTGCAATTGGCTCCCTTTGGGCTGATGCTTCCCTATGCCCCTCTGGTGCAGTCCAGAAACAAAAAAGGGAAAGTTAATACTGCTCAGAGCAGTAGTAGGCAACAAATATGTGAAGATACCTAACACTGCTTAGCAAACAGGACTCGATCATAGACTGGTTCCGAGGTGATACCATAATCGGTAAATATAATAATTATTTATTTCATATCCCTTAACAGTAAAACTCTGATGTTTCTTTTTCAGGCATCTTGTTTTCACTGGTGGTCGTGATGTATGTCATCTGGGTCCAGGCAATGGCTGATCTGGAAAACTACATGAATATGAAAAAAATTGATTGCCCAGACTTTGTTGCTTATGTGCACTATGGCTGGTCTTTCATACTGGCTCCTATAGGAATATTTTTTGCTTTGTTTGCAGGAATGCTCTTCCTATTAGTAGGGCGTACTATTCAACTGCACTCTGACTTATCACACATCTAATAATTGGTGTACTGGGATTGTGATAAAACTTTTAAACTGGAACACAAATTATGTACATTATTGCCATTACTACTATATAGCATTTGTAGAGGCACTTCTAGAATTGCTTAAGTTACATGTTTAATTGAGACGTTCCTATGGGACATAAAACTCACTATAGGAAAAAAAATAACTTTCATTCCTATCCAATTTCTTTAAGTTCTTTAGGTACTACATGGAATGGTTCTCCACATAACATTAGTTGCAGCATTAGATCTCCCTGCAAACACGGGAGGGTAAAAAACCACCAACAACATAAAAATGGGTCAAATCTGGATTTTCTACGTTTGTCTTAACCATTTACTTTGTGCCACTGTCAAAAAAGTCCTTGTGGAGAATGGTAAAGACAGAGGAAAACAAGTGTTCAACGGGGTAATTTAATCCACCTCCTCTCCCCCTTTCCAAAACTTTCCTTTGCTTTAATATGAACAAACACTTCTGCACTTAAAAATAGAGTACAGTTGTTCATGCAGTATCCACATGAACTGGGCAGTAGAGAAGATGATTCCAGTGAATAATGATTTGGGGCTAGTATCTACATGTAATAGCTTAACTGTCAACATGATATGTTTTGCTGCTATGTAAACATTTGAAAGCTGTATTCTTCTATATTCTGAAATCTGTATTCTTTTGTTGCATGGTTCTGTAAGCCAAAATAATATAGTTAAACTACTAACTAAAGGTATGCCAAAATTATATAATAAAACATATGGTGTAGATTTTTTATATCAAGTTTTTACCTGGACATTTTGTAGGTATGTTTGATTATTGGCTTTTTCAAACATTATCTGTGATTTACATACTTTAAATAGTGAAAAATTGCTGTATAATGAGATTTTTAATTAAAAATGTTTATTATGAATATAAAGTGCACGAACATGTAATTCTTCTGCAGCCCTCAATTTTCTAAATATTTGTATATGAAATCTACAACATGATAGACCAAATCCTGCTTGCCTGCAAATAGTCCCAATGAAAGCAATGAGACTACTCCAGTGAGGAGGGAAGCAGGATTTGGACCAACATTATGTAACTGGGGATAACTGGCTGTGTGTGTTTGTGCCTGCGTGCATGAGTGTAGGTGCTTGTATTCCTAGAGTGGAGGGGGTAGAGTTCTAATATTAGGGAAAGTTCTTTTGCTTGGTACTAGTTCTGGTTGAAATTCAACCCGAGAGCATGGGTAGAATTTGCACTTTGTAACTCAGTGCAAAGAAGTCTTGGATTGATGGAGAAACATAAAGATTATATGTTGGTTTCTTCTAGTACCCAGTGCTTCATTCCACAGCGGTTATGAGTACTAATGGCATCTCTAACTGGCAGGAAAGCAGTGACCTCTTAGAAGATGTGGTGAGATAGATTGTCTGTTGCTTCCAGTCCAGCAGCAATCCAAATTAACTCCCCACCCCTTGCAGATACAATACCCCTTGTCTTATGATCCTGTCCCGAATTACATGATCATATGCTGTTTCTCAAATAATGCAGAATGTCCTCTTTTTTTCTCTATAACCTTAGATATTCAATGGCAATTGTGTGAGTCAATTTGATGATCAAGAACTATTTGACTAGAAAACATTGGCAAGCCCTGTCCAACGCTCCTCAGGAGGGAATCCTTCTCCACAACCCCTTAGGAGGTCAGTAGGGGGTGACACACTTCCCTGCAACCCTTAGAAGCTGTGGAGTGCTGAGAAGCCTCAGAGCTGGGCTCCTTCCTGCAAACCTTACAATGTGTGCAACAGCAACTAATAGATTCTTCAAGGAATGAGCCAAAGGCTCCTGTGGAGCCCTTAATTCAGCCTATGTGCATTTTCAGAACTCTTTCTATTATGCAGCTAAATTGGCTAGCTACCTACGTGCAATTCAGCTTTCCTTAATGGTGCACTTTGGGCCAGACTGTGGCATAAACTAAATAGGAGGATAAAAGAGAGATGTACAATATGTCGTTCCCATACCGTTCACTTGGAAATTCAGTGATGCCTTTTTACTGAACTATGGAATCTTGCCTTTCTTTGAATGGATTATGTCACTCACATCTCAACAGCATGCTAATTTTTAGTAAAGGCTTGAATATTCCATTTAGCTGGTTACCCTCACTTTCTAGCCTGTACTAAATGGCTGAGACTCGGGACATTTTCACTCAAATTCACACTTTGGAATTATTCTACCATTGTGATGTAGAAATTACTTTAATTTCCATCATCTTTTCTGCTCTTATGGCAGAACTCAGGTGGCACAGAGCAGAATGGTGCCTTTTTTTGTGGAAACCCATTTTTCTCATTTATTCAAAGTACAGTAGTCAGATTATGGGATCTTTTGTTTAGACATCATGGGCTAGATCCTCATCTGGTGTAAAACAGCAGAGCTTCACTGATCTTAATAGAGCTCTGATGTTTTGCACCAGATCAGGATCTAATTTGGTTGTTTGGTTCTACTGTCGGTTGGGTAGTCTCTCCAATTTCCATAAAAAAAAATGGGGGGCAGATTGTCACTACAAGCCCAGGCAACAGCTAGTCGCTGCCTTACACCTGTCATGCGAGCTACTTGGACTAGCTGGGTTGATAGGGGCTTTGTTTACACACCCTCACAATACGGCAGCCGGTGCAGCTGAGCCATTGGGCAGAATGTTATGATATGCTGCTGTTGTAGACCAGCAGTAAAGGGGGGGAAGAAGGGTGGGAATGGTGCCCAGAGGTGCTGTTTCCTGATGCGTCAAGCTGTGCCTAAACGCCTTTGGTACTTTGGTTTTCAATACATTTAATTACAGAGAAACGGCCTTTTAAGTACTCCAGGAAGGGCAGGCTAGCTAGAGAGTCTTGCTCTGTGGTATTCTTCAGATTTAAGGTTTATCTAGAAACACTGGTGGTGACACCACTATTTTCGCGATTAGAGCACAGTAAAAGATTTTTAAAAATGGTTAAATGCTTTAATCTAAATATCTGGTGAAATTCATCAAATGAATTTTTCCCAACTGTATCTCTATTTTAATTGACCTTGCAGCTGACCAGTCTGTGGGAAATAGTAAGAAAAAAATGTTTATCGACTAATTTATTTGGAAAAAGATTGTGAAAGGGGACGAATAAATAATAACAAATATTTTGTTCCCAGCTCCTATCACAGTACTATGTTGGAGGCTGGCGGTGTTACTAGGAATCTTGGTCCCCAGCGAAAAGGAGGTTGCGAGGGGCATTCACTTTGTGGAGAACAATGCAGAGGCAACACTATGGAGCAGTGCCCTCTGGCAGCCATTTGATGCAGCTGTTATTGGTTCCAGAGGAAGGGACTGACACAAAATGGCAAATGCCGCTGTAGCTAGGATTACAATGAAAGATTCTTCCTAGTTTATTCCAGTTTCTAGATGGGTTGCTTGAGTTCCTGCTGAGCATTATCTTCATTAGGTTCCTGGTAATTTATTAATATTTAAATTAGTGAGGCAAAGGAATTATATTCTTTGTGGAAACAAAGAAAGAATCTGGTTTTATTACTCTGCAGAGTGTTTAGCTATTAGTCACAAACTCCAAAAAAGCCCCGCGATGTGTTAGTAAACTGTTAATAACAGAACGTGCTGCTTTCCACATCCTTAAACAGCTGCTTATTCTCTTTTAATAGGTGATCCCAAGTATTAAACCTCACACAGGTGTTAGGTGATAAGTTGTCACAGCCCTTACTCAGTCATGCAAGGAAGTGAGGCAAAGTTAAAAAAAACTGTGTATGCATGAGAAAAGAAGACTGAGCAGGGACCAGATAACAGTCTTCAAATGTGTTAAGTGCTGTATAAAGAGGATCATGATCAGTTGTTCTCCATGTCCACTGAAGGTAGGGCAAGAAGTAATGGGCTTAATCTGCAGCAAGGGAGATTTAGGTTAGATATTAGGAAAAACTTTCTAACTATACAGATAGTTAAGTTCTGGAATAGGCTTCCAAGGGAGGTTGTGGAATCCCCATCACTGGAGGTTTTTAAGAACAGGTTGGACAAACATCTGTCAGGGATGGTCAAGAACAGTGGTCTCCAATCTTTTTACGCCCACGATCACTTTTTGAATTTAAGGGCAACCCAGGATCTACCCCGCCCCTTCCATGAGGCCCTGCCCCTTCCCCAAAGCCCCGCCCCACTCACTTCATCCCCCCTCATCACTCACTCTCCCCCAACCTCACTCTCTTTCACCCGGCTGGGGCAAGGGGTTTGGGTTTGGGAGGGAGTGCGGGCTCTGGGCTGGGGCTGGGGGTTGGGGTGCAGGAGGAGGTGAGGGATGGAAGCTCTGGGAGAGTGTTTGGGTCCAGGAGAGGGCTCTGGGCTGGGGCAGAGTGTTGTGGTGCAGGAGGAGGTACGAGGTGCTGGCTCTGGGAGGGGGCTCAGGGTGCAGGAGGGGGTTTGGGGTGCAGGAGGGGTATGGGGTTCTGGCTTTGGGAGGGGGCTCAGGGCTGGGGGTTGGGGTGCAGCCTCCCGCCAGGTGGCACTTACTGCGGGTGGCTCCCTGTTGGGAGCACAGTGAGGCCAAGGCAGTCTCCCTGCCTGCCCCGGCCCCACGCTGCTCCCGGAAGGGGCCAATGTGCTTCTGTGGCCCCTGGGAGAGACGACAGGGGGCATGTGGCTCTGCGCACTGCCCCTCTCTGTGGGCACCACCCCCAAAGCTCCCATTGGCCAAAGTTCCTCATTCCCAGCCAGTGGGAGCTGCGGGGCAGTGCTTACAGGCAGGAGCAGCACGCGGAGACCCCTGCCCCTCCAGGGGTTGCGGGGGCATGCTGGCCGCTTCTGGGAGTGGCGTGGGGCCGCGGCAGGCAGGGAGCCTGCCTTAGTGGCAGTCCTGCTACACCGCTCGAGATTGCGATCGACTGGGAGAGTCCCCAGGATCGACCGGTTGGTGACCACTGGTCTAGGAGGTTTGCCTGGTCCTGCCTCAATGCAGGGGGCTGGACTACATGACCTCTTGAGGTGCCTACCAGCCCTACATTTCTATGATTCTAAGCAAGTAGAAATAAGCTGCCCCTCACCCTTACTCCCCTGCATGGCCCTGCTCAGATTGTGTCCCCAGCTGAGGAGTAGGGAAGACAAAGAGCTACATGTGCAACACTCTCCTCTGTAGGGGGGCAGGGAGGGGATGGAGCCAGAGTCTCCATGAAGTCCACCAGGGTCTTTGATATTTCTAATTGATTTTACAGGAAAGATACTACACTGATGGGCAGTGGCATAAAACCTTAAAGTAGGCAGAGTGGAAAGAACCCTGCTTCTGTGCCCCCCCCCCCACCCCACTTGTCAACCAGAGTAGCTGGCCAGGTGCACAGAAAGTGTAAACTGCTCCATTAAAAGGATGAAGTTATTAACTCATCCCCATAGCAAGGGGGAACTGTGATCATCTGAGTCATAATTCAGTCCCTAGTCTGCTCCTGAGGCAGTGCAGCTATGTTACAATCTTAGCCCCTGTGAGTAACTGCTCACCAGTAAGAATAAGGGGTTCACAATCTAGCCCTAAAGGACTACAAAATATTCTCACAGCACAAAGCAGAAATTCACTGTCCTCTTAAATGGGAATAGCTGTACTTAGCCCCACCCTGAGGGTGGAATTTGAGCTAGTAACAGCTGAATTCAGAAGGCTGAGGCACTAAAGCCCAATAATTTATGAATCAGACACTAAGCCACAGTCTTGCCGTAGAGGATTGTAATGTCTTGAGCATGCTAACTACTGAATAGCTTGAATCAAATGTACCATTCTGTGGATATAATTAAGAATTCTTTCAAATTGAAACAAGGTACATACCATGTTGGGAAGCAGACTTACACAAACTGGCTTGCTTGCACTGTTCAAAAAATGTACTGTTTATATGTGTTCAAGAGAGAGCAAAACCCTGCCTCAGTATACTAATTAGAACAGTAACTTATTCATAGATTCATAGATTTTAAGGCCAGAAAGGACCACTGTTATCAGCTAGTCTGACCTTCTGTATAACAAAGGCCATAGTATTTCCCTGTATTAATTCCTGCTTCATGACCAATAGCTGTAGTTGAAATAGAGCATAACTTTTCGAAAGACACCCAGTCTTGATTTAAAAATTACCAGTGATGGAGAATCCACCACAGCCCTTGGTACATTGTTCTAATGATTAATTACCCTCACTTTTTAAAAAAATGCCTTTCATTTCTAGTCTGAATTTGCCTAGCTTCAACTTCCAGCCACCGGTTCTTGTTATCCTTGTGTCTGCTAGAATAAAGAGGCCTCTATAATCCAATTTCAGTTTCCCATGTAGGCATTTATAGATTGTCATCAAGTCACCCCTTAACTTTCTCTTTGATAAACTAAGTAGATTGAGTCTATCACTGTAAGGTATATTTTCCAATCCTTTAATTGTTCTTATTGGTCTTCTCTGAACCATCTCCAGTTTATCAACATCCTCCTTGAAGTGTGGACACCAGAACTGGTTGCACTTGTGCCAGTTACAGAGGTAATATAGTCTTCCTACTCCTACCCGAGATTCCCATTTATACGTCCAAGGAGTGCATTAGCCCTTTTGACCAGAGCATTGCACTGGGAGCTCATAGTTGCTGATTATCTGCCATGACCCCCAAGTCTTTTTCAGAGTCACTGCTTCCCAGGATAGAGTCCCCAATCCTGGAAGTGTGGCTTACATTCTTTGTTCCTAGATTTATGACCTTACATTTGGTGAAATCCAAAACCAGAATTTCAGGGTCCAAGTGGAAAAGTCCTGACTGCTGAAATTCACTTTATTAGAATCAAAATATACTCTCGGGTACACTGGAGTAAATCTCGTGTAGCTCAATTGAAGTCAAAGGAGTTAAGACAAAACATAAGTTGGTACTTATTGATTAATGGTGTCAAAAGAGATGACAAATGCAAGTATAACTGTATCATATTGTCCTTCAGCCCTCCCCTATCCACTATATCCAGTTTAAGTGGGGCAGAATTTCCCTTTCCTCATCAACTTGAAACTTCATCATAGGACCTACCTATCTAAGAGACTGCTTCTCTCCCCCATGCCATGCTGCTACATAGTGGTTAGTCAAGGCACCTTTGCAAGAGCCCAATTGTTATAAAAGATAGTGGGGGGCTGGCAAGATGTTTTCCATTAGTGCTCCTCAGCTTTGGATCTTGTTTCTTACCCAGGTCTGTAACAACCTCATTTGTTAGTCTTGGGCCTTGGGGCATACTTCCAGGCCCATCTTTTCTCCCTTGGCTGTGAGGAGAGGTGTGTTGTGCAGACCTGAGTAGTGGTGGTGTGGGATGTGTGAGAAGGCTGATTAGTTTGTTGTTGTCACTGGTTATTTGAACTGGGGTAATTGACAGGTCATTTATTATTTATATATTTCTAAAAGGTGCTCAAGGATGGGCAGAGATCTGGCTGGGTGCTCTTGTATTGTAGTTTGTACAAATCAAAACAAATAAATAAAGCATAAGGTGCTGTGATGGGATTACAGACCCCACATGAAGGCAAAAGGAGTGGCAGATCAGTATTGGGCCAAGAAGACCCTGCCTCTCAGCAGCTGTCAGGCATGCTCCCTATGAAGGGCCTGCTTAAAAGGGAGCTCTGCCAGTCTGGCAAGCGAGACCATGGGGGAGAGACTGGCTGAAAGAAGGCAGACAGGCTGCAGCCATGGAGGCAGAGCAAGCTACAGGTCAAGGACTGTGACTGTGACTGTGAGTAAGACTTGGCTGGGATCGCCCTTCCCACTGACTAAGTGGGGGACAACTGAACTGTAAGGATGAGCTGGGAAGCATCCACCTTCTCCTCACAGCTGAAGCCCTGAACTACTGGTACGGTGTAAGCAGAAGGCTAGGGCCATGCCCCACATGGAAGTAGGGTGACCAGATGTCCTGATTTTATAGGGACAGTCCTGATTTTTGGGTCTTTTTCTTATATAGGCTCCTATTACCCCCCACCCCGTCCTGATTTTTCACACTTGCTGTCTGGTCACCCTACATGGAAGGGAAAACAGGGAATATAGGAATCAGCCCAGGGGAGGCTGATTATGAGTGACAGTCAGAAGGAACTGAGCCACCCCACACCTCTCTCCCCTTGGGCACTGCACTGGGACCCAGTGGAGAGGGAGGGCCTAGGTCCCCCTAGCCTTCCCCCAGCCTCTTGAGAGATCCTGGAGGGTCCTGGGCGGAGCACAACAAACTGTGGCTTGGTTTCTGGGCCCCTGAACTATCTGGAAGAGCTGCCTCAAGGCTCAGAAAGACCGTTTGGTTGTGGCCTGACTACTAGGCCTGCTGGTCCCCGAGTGAAGCCTGGGCACACTAGAGCAGAAGAGGAACAAGCAAAAGATGGATTTTGACAACCCATTGAAATGGGTTATGCACCAGCAGCAACAACAGCAGCAGTCCCAATTATATTATTTCTCTATGAAATGGGAAATAAGGACAACCTGGGGAATTACAGACCAGTCAGCTTAACTTCAGTAGCTGGATCAGTTCTGGGTCTGGTTCTGTTCAATATCTTCATCAATGATTTAGATAATGGCATAGAGAATACACTTATAAAGTTTGTGGATGATACCAAGCCGGGAGGGGTTGCAAGTGCTTTGGAGGATACAATTAAAATTCAAAATGATCTGGACAAACTGGAGACATGGCCTGAAGTAAATAGGATGAAATTCAATAAGGACAAATGCAAAGTACTCCACTTAGGAAGGAACAATCAGTCGCACACATACAAAATGGAAAATGACTGCATAGGAGGAGTACCGCAGAAAGGGATCTGGGGGTCACAGTAGATCACAAGCTAAATATGAGTGAACAGTGTAACACTGTTGCAAAAAAACAAAACAAATATCATTCTGGGATGTATTAGCAGGAGTGTTATAAGCAAGACATGAGAAGTAATTCCACACTACTCCACGCTTATTAGGCCTCAACTGTAGTATTGTGTCCAGTTCTGGGCACCACATTTCAGGAAAGATGTGGACAAACGGAAGAAAGTCCAGAGAAGAGCAACAAAAATGATTAAAGGTCAAGAAAACATGACCTATGAGGGGAGACTGAAAAAACTGAGTGTGTTTAATCTGGAGAAGAGAAGACTGAGAGGGGACATGATAACAGTTTTCAAGTGTATAAAAGGTTGTTACAAGGAGGAGGGAGACAAATTGTTCTCCATAGTCTCTGAGGATAGGACAAGCAGCAATGTGCTTAAATTGCAGCAAGGGAGGTTTAGGTTGGACATTAAGAAAAACTTCCTAACAGTCAGGGTGGTTAAGCACTGGAATAAATTGCCCAGGGTGGTTGTGGAATCTCCATCACTGGAGGTTTTTAAGAGCTGGTTAGACAAACACCTGTCAGGGATGGTCTAGATCAGTACTTCTCAAAGCCGGTCCGCCGCTTGTGCAGGGAAAGCCCCTGGCGGTCCGGGCTGGTTTGTTTACCTGCTGCGTCTGCAGGTTCGGCCGATCGTGGCTCCCACTGGCCGCAGTTCACCGCTCCAGGCCAATGGGGACTGTGGGAAGTGGCGCGGGCCGAGGGATGTGCTGGCCGCCCTTCCCACAGCCCCCATTGGCCTGGAACAGTGAACCGCGGCCACTGGGAGCCGCGATTGGCTGAACCTGAGGACGCAGCAGGTAAACAAACCAGCCCGGCCCACCAGGGGCTTTCCCTGCACAAGCGGCAAACCGGCTTTGAGAAGCACTGGTCTAGATAATACTTAGTCCTGCCATGAGTTCAGGGGACTGGACTAGATGACCTCTCAAGGTCGCTTCCAGTCCTACAATTCTATGATTCTATGAATTAATCTAGCAGTTGGCCGCCCAACAACAGCACTTGCAGCAGCAAACAACTCATCAGGGATTTGGTGGCCCAGCAAAGAGACCAACGGCAGCAACTGGTGCAACTGGTGCAGCTGATGGCTGTTTCATCCTCAGGGCATGTCAGGGAGTTCCCTAGCAGGCAACACCAGCCTGGACCTGGCCTCAAGTCATCCATTGAAAGAAACAAAAATAGGGATGCAGGATGACCCAGAGGCATTACTGGTAACCTTTGAAAGGGTGGCCCTGGTGGCTAGCTGGCCTGCAAATAGCCACTCGACAGAGGCAGCCCAGGCTCTGTACTGGCATCTCAACACAAGGGCTGTACAAGACTTGCTTAAGACAGCCATGCTAGGCACCTTTGATATTTCTGCAAAGACATACTGCCAGTGATTTCAGGGGCTACCTGGGGCACAACTATGGGCGGTGGCCCAGGACCTGAGAGAACATTGCTGGCAGTGACTCCAGTTCTGTGAAAAGTTGGGAGACCAAATAGCCAAAATAATTGTCCTAGAACAGTTCACACATATTCTCCTGGCTGGAGGACAGGAATGGGTGATGTGCCAACATCCTGAAACCCTCTCCAAGACCATAACCTTTGTGGAGGATTACCATTTCTCCACAAGGCCCAGAGTGGAACCCCTCGGGTTGGTCCAGTCCCACCTCAACTGACCCAAGTGACAGAAAGGGAGAGTGGGGGATGTGGCCCAGAAGAACAGGGCTACCTGGGCCCAGTAAGGGTGTGGGGGGGAAATCAAGAGTAGCAGGTTGGGACATGCCTCCACCAGAACCAGGACATAAGAAGGGTGAGGGACCTGGAAGCCAGCCCCTCCCTGAAAATGTCAGGAGTCAAGATGGGGCTCTCCTTGGGGACAGGGGTTTGTTTCATGTGTGGGGAGCCAGAACACTTCTGCTGTGACTACCCATACATGGACTGCCTCTACGACCAAGTGTGTGTGGCCGAATCATGGCCCATAAAAGGGGGCCAGGAAAACTATTAGAGCCCATACAGGTCAATGGTATGGAGGTGCAAGGATTGACTGACTCGAATTGCTCCCAGAGTCTGGTAAGGGAGAATCTTGAGTGGCCTGAAACAGTTCCCACAGGGACTGTCTCTTCGCGGTTCATTCATGGAGATATGCATCCTTACCCCACGAAAAATGTACAGCTGAGGATGCGGAACCACAATGAGGAGATCTGTGTGGGGACAGCCCTGAACCTGGCATATCCGGTGATAATTGGGTGAGATTAGAGAGCTTTTAGAGACCTGATGAGGTCTGAGAATGGGAGGCCCTGTGAAGGACCAACAGCAACGCTGGAGAAAAGGAAATGGCAGAGCTGCAAGCCTTAGCAGGTGAAGACAGGAAGGAAGACCCGGGAGAAGGAACATTGGCCCCTGTGGACGATGCGTCAACTGGGGTGGGACAGACTTTTTCCAAGGGGGTCAAATGATAGGAGAAATTAAGTGAGCTGGCACTGACTGAAATATTTTTGGACAATGTGGATTTAGTTGAAGAACAAAGAAACAACCCATTAGACAACAAGCCTATTAACTACTTGTCCGGGTTAATGGTGAGGTGGTTGAACCTGAAACAATGGCCTGAAACAATGGCCACACTTTGAGCTAGCAGGAGAGAAAATAGAACAGTGAAGGATGATCAGATGAGGGAGGTTAGAATGCAATTGCTTATCCCAATGAAGTACCTAAGGGAAATACTAGGTCTGGCACATGACACACCCTGTGGGGGACATGTTGCTCAGGAGAAAACACTCTACTGAGTGACGTTTCATTTCTATTGGCTGGGTGTTCACCACGAGGTAGAAGAGTACTGCACCTCTTGTCTGGAATGCCAGTGGGCAAGTCAAGGCAAGGTACCCTGGGGCTTGCTGATACACCTCTCTGTGGTAGAGACTCCATTTGAGAGGATTGGCATGGACCTGGTGAGCCCATTGGAAAAGAGTACAGCCAGGTTCAAGCACATACTAGTCATATTAGATTATACCACATGGTCTCCTGACGCAATTCCACTCTGCTCCACGAAAGCGACAGCCCTTGCTCCAGAGTTCATGAAAGTGTTCATCCAAATGGTTATCCCTCAGGAAATAATCACAGATCCGGGCACCAACTTTATGTACCAACTTATGAGGGAACTGTATAGCCTGGTCAAGATAAAAGCTCTAAGAGCATCAGTGCACAACCCCCAATCCGATGGGCTGGTAGAGAGATTAAATAGACTTTGAAAAGTATGCTGCGGAAGTTTGTAGTCTTGGAGCCTCTCCATTGGGACCAATTATTTCTGCCACTCCTGTTCACCATCTGCAAAGTCCCTCAGAAGTCAAAAGGGTTTTCCCTGTTCAAATTATTATATGGGAGATTGCCAAGGAGAATACTGGGAGGATTGAAGTTCCAGGCCATGAACTCGATACAGTATATTCTATGACTGAGAGAGATGTTAAAGCTTTTAGAAGAGTTTGCAAGAGAAAATCTAACCAAAGCACAACAGGGGCAAGCACAAGCATACAACAAAGGAACTCATGTCTGGGAGTTCCAACTGGGGGACCTAGTGTTACTCCTTCCCACCTCAGAATCCAAACTGTTGGCTGGATGGTAAGGCCCTTTTGAAGTGATGAGATGAACGGGGGCAGTAAATTATAAGCTAACAAGAGGAAAGATACTAATGTGTACCAGGTCAACCTGCTAAAGGCCTGGAAAGATCAGGAAGGGCTCCTGGTAATGCTGTTTCCCCCAGAACTGGAACTCGGACCCCAGGCTCCTGCAGCTCCACCCAAGTCCCAGTGGGAGAAGATCTACACGTGGAGCATAAGCAGCAAATTCAAAATCTCACCCAGTTCTTCTTGTTAGTCTTTTCCACAGTTCCAGGACAGACTCACTTAGCGTTCCATCACATAGAGACTGAAACAGAGAAAAAGGTCAGAGAGAATTTTTAGCCATTGCTGAGGCACATGTGGGAAGTGGTACAGAAGGAACTGCAAGCTACATTAGACCTTAGGTGGTCACAGAGTCACATAGGAAGTGGCGAAGCCCTGTAGTGTGGATATCTGAACAGGAAGGGTTGACCAGATTCTGCATAGACTTCGGGAAGGTCACTGTGTCCAAATTTGAAGCCTACCCAATGCCGAGGGTTTACAGATTGTTAGAGAAGTTAGGAGCCATCGGGTATATCCTGATCCTTGACATAATCAGGGTTTACTGGTAGATTCCTTGACTCCGAAGTCCTGAGAAAAGACAATCTTCTACATGTTTGGCCTGTACCAATTAAAGATTATGCCATTTGGCCTACATGGCACGGCACTACCTTCCAAAGGCTGATGGATAAGGTGCTTTGGCCTCATGATCAGTAGGCAACTGTGTGCATCGATGACATCATCATCTATAGCAAGTACTGGAATGATCATTTAAAACATGTTGCAGCGGTCTTGTAGGCACTCAGAAATTCTGGACTTACAGTTAACCCCACCAAGTGCCACCTATTTAATTGAGAGATGATGTACCTGGGGTATATAATGGGGAGGAGATGCCTGCACCCTTTGGTAGGAAAGGTCCATGCTCTGGAAGAATGCCTCAAACCCACCACAAAGAGTCAGGTTCAACACTTCCTGGACTGGTGGGCTACTATAAGTGTTTATCCATTTATGTGGGCAGGGGACTGGACTTGATGACCTCTCGGGGTCCCTTCCAGTCCTAGAATCTATGAAACTATCCTAGATTTTGCCATGATTGCAGCCCCACTGATGGACCTAGTGAAAGACGTAGCCCCCAATATGGATAGGTGGTCTCAGGACTGTGCCACAGCCTTCAAGAAATTAAAAGATCAACTGACTTGGGAGCCTGTTCTGTTCCATCCTGATTTTTCAAAACCTTTCATCCTGCAGATGGATGCCTCCAACATTAGCCTGGGGCCATGTTGTCCCAAGAAGTGGAGAGAGAAGAACAACAAATCGTTTACCTCAGTCAGAAATTCTTCCCCTGGGAAGTGGCGTACTCAGTGATAGAGAGGGATGCCTTAGCACTAAAATGGGCCACTGAATGACTTTGCTATTACTTATGGGAACAGTCATTCCATCTCATGACAGCTCATGCACCCCTCCAGTGGCTGGACACTGTGAAAGACCATAACCCATGGATTATGTGCTGTACCACTCACTACGGCAATAGAAGTTTGAGGTACTGCTCTAAGTGGGATGTGACCACAAGAACACAGACTTCTTTTCTCAGGACAGAGGAGACCCGTCTGCGCAGACTGATCCTGTGATGCTCAGTCTGTGGGCCTGGGTGCGTGATGGGGTTTACTGATGATGAGTGGTGGTCAGAAGGGACTGAGTTACCCCTTGCCTCTCTCTCCTTGGGCCCTGGGCCAGTACCTGGTGGAGAGAGGGGCTCAGATTCCCCTATCCTTCTCCCTTCCTCCAACCTCCTGAGAGATCCTGCAGACTCAGGAAAAGGGAGAGGGGGCGAGGAACTGTGGCTTGGCTGCTGGGCCCCTGGACTTCCCAGGAGAGCAGCCTTAAGGCTTGGAGAGACTGTTTGGCTGTGTCCTGACCACTAGGTCTGCTGGATCCTAAGTGAAGCCTGCTACAGGTGCCTTTCAGAATAGACAGTGATGTAAAATTGGATAAATAGAAAGGGATGGTCTCTGTGATGTCATTTCTACATACAGCAAATTGTTCTTTCCCATACAATGCCCTGAAGGAAAGCAGAGAAGGATGGCATCATCAGTGAAGCAGGGAGGGGACCACACATGGACATTTCCCTCTAAAATAACTTAGGTGGGTTTCAGACATCAGACTGGACAAGAAAAATCTCTGAATTAGTGTCCCTTTAAGATGGAAACAAAAGTACGGTAAATAAGAGAGAAACCCGGAGAGATAATGAAAAATGTTTCCTCTCTACATCAAATTGACTTATCCTCTGTTATGCGGCTTTACTTTGAAACAGATCAGTCTCACTGCAACACGTTTAATGCTGCCAGCCACCACATGCTTATTTGGCAGCTATTTAAAGCTCATATCATATTGCTCTGTTGCAATGCTAGGAACCCACGTTCCAACTGGTATACAACTGATCTAAACAGAAATCAGCTTCAGGTTTTGTTCCCTAAAATTAAATGTAATGGCATGATCTCTATGATCCTTTTTTTTTTTTTTTTTTTTTTTTTGCATTATTACTTTTTAGAACAGTGTTTTGCTAGCACCACAGGGGAAATTCAGTTGGGTTGTCAGTCTGATATACTGTATTATCAGATACGTTAGCTTTTCCTCCCTCTTACATTTGCTTAAGAGCTTATAAACCACAGAGAATAAAAAGTGCTAAATAGAATGAAATGACCTGTCAAGGATAGATATAGTATTTGTGAACGATTTAAAAAAATGTACCAGCTTCAGGCAATCCAATATGACTGAGTCTTTATGTTATCTTGAAACTTGGCCCTTTTCTTTTTTTTCTCCCAAGTAAAGTGCTTCTGATGGTCATTGAGCTTTGATGGTTGCTTCTTGAAAAGGACCCATTTTGTCTTCCCAAATTAAGTCCAAGACCCGGTTTTCATAGCAGTAGAGGGCAAGGATGATTAAATGAGAAATAGATTTGAATCCTGCTCTTAATATAATGAGTCTGATCTCGAATTTTATGAAACATTCAACAAAGTCAAGACAAGCAACTCCCAAGAAGAATTAACCAGTAAGCACTTTATACAGGATTTGGAGGTTTTATTAGCAGAGGATAGGAGGATTTTCTATGTGGAGTAAAGTGACCAATCTTGGCTTAATGCAGCTGTTAACCCTAATGGATAAATTCAACTGAGGAGTTTGGGTGATCAAATTACATTTAACCCATCTCAGAAAATATGCGATAATGTTGTACGCTGAAGCACCAGAGGAATGGTAGGGATTGGTAAGGCCACTATATTTTTGGATGCAGTTCTGCTTTTTTTTTTTTTTTAAGGGTGAGGCAAGCAACAGTCATGAAAAGGAGAGTAGTTAACTCAGAAACCTTTGCAGGTTGTAGGGCTTTGGCCATGGGTGGTTTGGAATGACCATTGGGTAGTTTCAGCAATGTCCTTTTTCTGGAATATTCCTGAACAAATGATAAAGTTTACCTTAAGTTGCTTAGGTGAGTTCCTCACTCCTACTGTGGATCTTTATGCCACATATGGGGGCCAGAGCAGCATAAATAGGGCCCTAAAAGCTCCAGTTCCAACTATAGGAAAATTCTTCCTGTGTAGGCACCATAGAAGACAGCCATGTAAGGTCCTCTGAGGGCTCCTTTGCTCAGGAGTGGGTAAAGGTGGCTTAAAGCCAACTTAGCTCCTGTCCTCCTGTGCCGCGAGTTCTGCACTACCCGCACCTCTAAGCACAGAATATCATCCATAGTGTCTAGGCAAAAAGGCAGCTTAGAAACTGACTGTGGTGAAGTAGTTCAGTGCTATAGGGTCTTCCAAGAGAAGCTAAGGACACTGCAGAAGTAAACAGTTGTGGCTGAAGTGCAGCAAGAACTGGCATTGTGGGATTCAGTCTCTCCCTCTAATTGACCAGATGCAGAGAGAGAAATAACAAGTAGCATAAGTTGTAGAGCAGAGACCTATTATTCTAGTTCCACCTTTGAATAAAATAAATGTATTTAATCACAACGCAGCCAGTGGAACTCCTTAGCCCTAAATATTGTTAGGGCCAAGAGCTTAGTGACATTCAAAAAAGATTGCGATATTTGTAAGGATATGTTCATCAACAGTTACATTCGATAGAATCTTTTTTTTTCAGAAGGGCTATAAACCCTCATGATTCAGAGAAAGAAATTCCTATAGAGTACTTCATAATTTTCACATTTCATCTGAAGCACCTGGCTCTGGCCACTGTTACAGAAAGAAAACTTGACTCGATGGACTATTGCTCCAGATTTTGCCAATCTTAATCACATTGGGTGGTGCCTTATTCTATGAATAATCCCATTGAAATCAATGGGTCTACTTGCTAAATCTTACAGTATGAGTAGGGATAGCTCTAATTTCATAAGAGCTAGATTCTGAACCCTTTATTCAACATACTAAGCAATTACTCAGCCATGTAATCCCAGAAAAATCAATTAGACTATTTGGGTAACTACTTACTATTGTGAGTAAGTGGTTCACAATCTGGCTTTATTAGAATATTTCTTAGTTATGATGGAAAAGTTGTGTCTGGCTTCTTTTGAACAGAAAAGTGCCTGAAAACAAAATAAGTATTGTTACACATATTTCAACTTCTTAATAGTTTTTTTTTTTGAGAAACGTATAGCAAGGTAGAGGATCTGACAAACAAACTTGAAGAATCAGTTTATGCCAGAGGGTCTTTTTCTCATTTTCTTAGACTAGGACTACACCCTGGAGCGATATAGTTCAGCTGACCTCACCCCTGGTGTGAACAACGGTAGACTAGTGAAAGAATTCTTCTGTTGACCTAACTACCACCCTTTGGGGATGTGGATTAACTATAGCAATGGCAGAACCTCTCCCATCGCCGTAGTGATTGTCCACACTGAATTGCTACAGCGTTTCAAGTGTAGACAAGCCCTTATGTTATACACTGGTTAAGCAACATAAGCGTTAATAAGCAAACGTAATTGATATACAATACAGGCACAGCCAGAGTGGTATCCTTAGAGAACCGTGCTGAAACTGTTGCCTGGTAGAGTGACACTTTTCAGATCTCTTAAACCACTTTCATCCATGTTTAAACTCAGCTTTTCCCCTCCAGAGTTGGCTTTGCACATGGATGCTGGTCTTAAAGATAGTACTTTCCTGTTAGTTTTGGCCCCCATTATCAAATTAATCACAATGGGACAAGTTTTTGAGAATGGTTAGATTGCTGGTGTACTGAGTCTGCTGCCTATCAGGCCAACCAATAGTGTCTCATTGTTTACTTGCTCCCTGTGTATCTGTATCCATCCCGTCTCTTGACTTATACTTAGATTGTAAGCTCCTTGTGTCAGGGGCTGTCTTTTTGTTCTGTGTTTGTAAAGGTCCTAGCACAACAGGGTTCTTGTCCATGATTAGGGCTTCTAGCTGCTACAGTAGTACAAATAATACATAATACATTTTTTCTTTCGGTAAAACCCATTCACGTTAACTTGCCTGACTTGATCCAAAGAGCTTTAGAATATGTGCTCAGTGGCGCACTACTAACAAGTGGAGAGAAAAAGTTACACCCCTTTTGTCCCAAAATATATGACACAAAGCATAAGAAAATCAGCATCCCCATAAACTAACCACACAGCGAAGAACAAAGTAGTTCCATGACATTTATGCAACCCCTAAGTTTGTTAGAAAACAGTGTTACAAGTCCATGCCCATACACCAACACATATGTTATGGTCATCAGCTAGACCACGCATATTACTGCTGCTTGAGCACCTGAACTCAAGAACTATAGACCTCTGTTACTTCAGCTAAATGAAAATCTAACTTGGAATTGAGGCTATCAGATTAGTGGGACAGCCACCAAGTAAGATAATTCTGCCCCCACTTACAGCCATTCACTTCAGTGGGGCTTAATGGTATGTGTGAAGGATTTGGCCCAAACATATAAACAGCTCTGATTCTGTTCAGTAGAAGGCAATGATATGAATACTCTACCCATCATTTAGTGCTTTGGAGAGTATGGTATATATTCTCTTCTTGCTCTGGATTTATAACCCACATTAATGTTATTACAGTGTAATCATTAATTTTACAGGGAGTTGCATACACTCAGAAAGAGGGGAAATTTAGTTCATGAGTTAGACCAAACTGCAGCCACGGATAAAAAAAATAATTCTCCAAATCCTGGCATCTGTGTCTTTTGAACACATACTTTCTGACCAGTCATGTTGCAGGTTCATTGGCTCTGTTACTAGTGTAGTACCCAGTGCATAGAGATATTAAGTTTATCATCCAAACAGCTGCACACAAGGGTGTGTCAAACAGAGCAGTGAAGGAGAAATAGGGAAGCAATTTAACAAGAGGATTTAACCCATGCTGACTTTTTCATCCTACAAGTCTCTGCACCAAGCTATTGCTGACAAGCAATTTGAGAGTTATAGTTAAAGTCTAAAAGGAGCACTTATACCACAGGAATTTCTGAACTTTTGATCCTTAGAACATGAGGCTTTGGAAACTAACCTCTCTGTCCTATCTATAAGTATACATACATGCAACTTTATTTGTGTAAGATGAACTACAGTATCTATTTCAGGGGTCGGCAACCTTTCAGAAGTGGTGTGCCGAGTCTTCATTTATTCACTCTGATTTAAGGTTTCGCGTGCCAGTAATACATTTTAATGTTTTTAGAAGGTCTCTTTCTATAAGTCTATAATATATAACTGAACTATTGTTGTATGTAAAGTAAATAAGGTTTTTAAAATATTTAAGAAGCTTCATTTAAAATTAAATTAAAACGCAGAGCCCCCAGGATCGGTGGCCAGGACCTGGGCAGAGTGAGTGCCACTGAAAATCAGCTTGCCTACCTTGATCTATTTCATACATCTACACTCATATTTGATATGTATAACATACATGAGAAATCTATATAAAATATATCACACTCTGTAAGCAAGATAGAAATATTGTCAGTCTGTATATGCAACTGTTAGTGAGACATTATTCTGACTCATCAAATCGGGGGCAGAAATTTCTCTGTAGAAAGGTGGAGTATTTGAGACCGATTCTCTTGAAGCTAGTTTTATGATGAACAAAAATGCAGTCCGTGATAGAGCAGAAGTACTAGGGTTTTTGCAAACATATAGGGAAATGAGCACAGAATTGTTCTATGGAATAGAAGCAAAGAGGGAAATGCAATTGAGGCTGATTTACAGTGAAATCCAGATTCAGCTTCCTTAGTTTGGAGAGAAAGAAAGACGTGTGTTGTTTTTTGTACCAGGGCCCAGAAAAGGAATAAAAACGTGTGCTGCAATGTTTCTGTCTGCCACCAGAGGGCTTCATTTCATCTGTAAAGGAAGCTTTTTGCTGAAAATCCTAATGGGTCTGTGACAAAATCTCACTGATGAGCTACTTAACAAGAAAAAGAAAGGTAGAGCTTTTTTGAGTAAAATGTGCTCTATTTTCTTTTCAGATGTCCTTATCTTTGGTTGAGATTTTCCCCAGTTGCTAGAGTCTCATTGGAGCCATTGCAAACAGCACATTTCCATCAGAAGTTGGAGGATTAAAGAATATGGGCCCCAAGAGCCACCACTGTGGGAAGTTTTAAAACTTTCTTGGTATAAAGGCTCCCATTGTTCAGAAAATGGCCTGTGGTCCAGTTTCTAGCACCTTCAGGCCCGCACTGGAACCAAAACAAACAGCAGGAAGCATCCAGGTCAAACAAGGGACATGGTCATGGAAGCTGGTACTGCCCTGAAGAGAAAAAGGAAATAGACTGGAGGGGTTGGAAATTACCTTGCTATAGTTAAGATGTTTTGGGATCACTGAAGAGGTAAAATGAGGAGGAGCAGGAAAAAGCCAAACTACCAATTAAAGAAGCTGAACATTTCCTAGGTAGCGTACAGCTTAAAGATCTTTCACAGCAATCGAAAGGGATTTCTGTCCTTCAGCCGAGAAGAATATTCCCAGCAACGGGGGGAGTTAAAGCTCTAATAAGAGGCTTCCAATTTTAGAAATTCTCTCCTCCTTATAACACCTCAATTTTTCCAACATTTTTCTAGATCTGACATTGTAGGAAGTCCACACTGTTAAAGATACATTACATAACTCACTAGCCTGCCTGATATTCCGGTGTTTGTCATTTATTTCCAAAACATTTTGCACTTTTCTTCCAAAGTTATCTTTTCCCTCAATTATGGGGGGATTTTTCAATTTCTTTTGTTATTATGTACATTATAATATTGCAGTCCTTTATGCAGAAAACATTTCCGGGGCCAGACATGCTGGTATCAGGGAGCCAAAGACTGAAGAAGAGAAGTGGCTAAAGGCACATAAGGAGAAGGGAACATAACACAAAACACAATGTCATGAGTTTGGACACAGTGTGGCAAATTCATCCCTGCTTTAACCCCATTGACACCTGGGATGAATTTGGCCCATGAGTTTGAACAATCCATCTGATCTATTAGACTCTTTTCTCCTTCAGGTCTCTAGTTGAAATACTAGCGCTGCTTCAGAGGATTGTGGAGTTGTGCAAAGAGTTTCTGGGTATTAATCATGCTGGCATAGATCCGTTTTCCTTGTGATAAGAGAAGAGCTAAATCTGGAAGAAAAGGAGGAGAATCAATCTGCCTGATTGCCATAGACTCTTCATTTTGCACTCCACAGCCCCTTGCCAAGCTAAACAGCAGGGGATCCTGTCTCTGATCAGCTCAGTTCTTCCCAGCAGGTGTCACTGTGGAATGGGGAAATGTGTTTTGAGTCCTAGTGAACTGATTTCCAAACCACAGATTATGAGCCCTAACTGCAGCCAGAGCGTACACTGACAGAGCCATGAAGATAACAGGCCATTACATTTGAAAAACTTTCATAATGAGATCTGATACATAAGTAATTTTCACCCCCTTTTACGAAGACAACAACAGTAAATACGAGTGCTGAGTTTTAAAATATTTCTTAGAAATGATTAAGAGATACACAGTTCACAGATCAGTACACTAGGTAGTAACACAGTATGCTGACAAAGGTAAAATTTCAGAATTTTTGGTAATTACCGATAAGCCCAGTTCTGGTCTCAGTTACATACAAAGCTGGGCAAACAATGGAAAAAATTAATTAGCGAGCATGTTTGCTAAAGCTGGTTAGTGATTCCATCTGGTCACGTTTCTGCCCTTTTTATTCCCTTTGCACAAACATTTGGATGGCCAGTTTTTGTTGGCACCTATGTTTGGAGGAGGAGTTTTAATTTGTGCAAATACCAGAACTCACCCATGATTATGGGCCCCTTTGTCAGCAGTGCTGGTACACTCTCCCTTCCATATACTGGCTTTGTGTGCTCAGCTGTGAGGATGTTAAGAGGCAAGGGGAGAGTTTTAAATCACTGGCCCTCTCAAACAATATCAGGGAGAGCAGCAGAGGGGAGAAGGGGAAAACAGGGGCTAAGAAGGAGGATATTTGAGGAGCAGAAAGGACGCTTGTCTGGAAACGTTTTGCATGTGTTTCAGACTGAGAACATGTAGCAATGTGCCTTCATTGAGAACACACACCAAAGTAATGGGGAGGGAAAATCAGCACCCCAAGAAAACTGCCCTGTGGAGCCATCTCTGCACATGGCACAGGGCTGTGTATATGGTCACAAGCCTGGATAGTGACCTGCTGCTGCAATGCTGGGAAGGCTGTTGACAGGGAGGAGGCCCATCAGCTCTACTGCCATCATCTAGGCAAATAGATGGCCAGCAAACAGCAGCTCCAATTAGGGAGGACGGGAGGCCATATTACTTGCTATGATATGCCAAGAAAGAATCAAATATGAAGTCTGCTAAGCAGACAATAAATCTGCCATATATCTTGTACCCTCCCTTAGTCAGGAAGGAACACAGCTATTTTTAAATGTAGGGTCCATGCAGGTAGACAAATATAACCCCCTTTTCTGTACTAGGGAGAATAGGAATAGTGTTTCACTGCCCACCTACCATGTCTCTCTCCCTGAAGTGCTCCCACATTCTCCCTGAGGGTGAGCGCCCAAGCATTTTCTTCAGGAACTTCTCTCGTCTGTAAATATTAGGTCATCCAATCAGAGGGACAGAAGAACACACCATGTGACTTCAGCAATCAATAACACAGCCTGACTATTGAATACTGGGAGGTGTGCCAACAATGAACAGTTTGCCATTGGCCCCAAAGCATTCAGAAATATCTGCAGTTGAATGAGACCATGAGCAGAGAATAGATGTGAGACACCAGTTGAGACTATCAGGATCGTGTTTCAGACCCTTTAAAAAAAAAAAAAAAAAAAAAAAAAAAGGCACCAAATCTTAGTAGTATTTTGTTAGCAGTGAAAGATTCGCTGGGCTCTGGCAGTAACCTACACTCCTTATCCTTATATCCTTATATCCTTGTGCTTATCCTTATAAGATGTTGGCAGATTGACTCGCCAACCCATCCCCCAGCTACATCTAGTCTGTGCACTGTGGCACAAAGAGCCCCGATAGAATTGTGTACCATTCCAGGGTATGTGGGTCCCCGCACAGGCTTCCAGAAACCTGCCTGTGCAGAGAAGCCATAGGGGTTCCATTTTATTCAGGCTCCTCTGTGCACACGGAGGAGGGTACGTAACTTGCTCGAAGGTAAAGAAAATATATTAAGAAATTCAGTCATTTCATGTGCAGTTTTCTGGTACTGTAGGTCTATAATTGATCTCTCTTCCACCCCTCCTGGAACTAGTGTTAGGAGAAATGCATCTCTAAATGGTAATTTTCTGTTTATCTTGTAGTTGCTGGATGTGAGCTATCCTAATTAAACTGTGAAGCTCTTCTACAGTGAGCTCAAATGTAGCTGAAATCAACATCAAGCATTACACAAGACTATGTCATTTCCCGCATGCTTTCTAGTGAGCTCGTAAGCTGCTCTGGTACAGGGAACTGGAAGTAAAGGGCTAAGATCAGTTCTCATCAATCCCATGGACATTAGCAGAACTGAGAGCACACTTTGGCTGAATGTGTCAACCGGGGCAAATCTGAATGGTATCTTGCTTTAAAGAGCCTATATAAAGATTGCTTTAGAGATTCAGCCTAGGGGAAGAAAGCTATTCCCCAAACATCCTTGTCAAATTATGGGCTGAATTTGGTATTGTGGAGTGAGTAAATCTTCTGCAAGGTGCTCCAACTAGGTAGAGCAAAGGAGTAAGTCATACTCTATAGTCAGTAGAAAAGTCCAAGACACCAACGCTGTGGCTTTACACAGCATGGGAGGCTTTGGGTCATCAGAGTTCAGCTGCATGTGATACAAAAATAATCCAATCACCAGTTGGTCATTTGCTGTTAGTAAATGAATAAGTACACACTGAGCAAGCAGTTGCTCCTGGTTAGAGTGCAAAGTGCACAGACAGACACTCTGCAACTACTAGTGCAGAACTGCAAGATATAAACATTGCACGATGTGCATATTGCACGATGGGCACCTGATCAGAGTACTGGGGAAAGTTGTACATATCCACTGCATAGTATCTGTGTAAGGAATCATTAGATAAGGAGAGTATATCTTTCCATAGGCCCTTGTTCACAGTGAGATGTGCCAAGAGGATATGGGAGATAGATTATACAACAGCATTGTAATTGGGTATTCAGGTAATTTGATGCTCCAGGGTGAACCATGCAACCTTGCAGCACTCCACCAGTGCCAGAATTCAGAGGCAGCTCAGGGAAGAATGCAGAGCTGGGAACATAATGGGTGCAGTTGAGTCAATGTAGACGATGTTACTCTCAGGGAACAAAGAATTGCTGGGGCATTGAGCGGATTAGAAACCAGAGCAGGGGCTCTGGGAAAACACAAAAGTTACCTGTGTGGTTTACAGATTTTACCTGTGTGTTTATTGGAGCTTACTGCCTGTGATCTTGCATGAAAGGAACAGAGCCAGAGACCAGGGCCAATAATGGTCTTAGACAACAACATGCACTTGTAGGATGACACAGTATGGAAAGCAGGAGGGAGTGCAAGAGAGGAAACACCAATTCTCCAGACTGGCATATTCCTTTTTTGTGCCCTACATTATGAAAATAATTTGTTTCAGCATATGGGTTTTGGGGATGCTACTGCAGCTAGTTAGTGTAGTTTTTACTCAACACAACTTGGTGTTTCAGTACAAGAAATAATGTGCAATAGCCTGGCTTAGAGGTTCTGCCCTGTCTGCATACAGAGTCATAATACTGAGCCCTATATTTGTAGACTATGCCATGCAGACACATCCAAACTGAAGAGGGGTTGCTGTGATTGCTGCCATTGGGTCCTCTTTCATAGCGGAGATGTCTGCTGTTTAGCCTGCGCATGATATTGTTTGAAGACATTTGTGACAAGGGCATTGAAATGTGGAGGACGGAGTGGAAGCAATAAAATCTTCATAAGAACATTATAAACCATTAGAAGAACAAAACTATCTATATTTGGCTGATGAAGTGTAATTTAGGGACTATTGTTGTCCTTTATTTCTGATTGCTAGACGAGGATTTTGGCAGTAGATCTACTTTTGTCCTGGACAAGGTGAAATGACTATTTGGTTTAATGGCAAAAAGCCACTGTTACAGCACAGCATGGATACTGTTATTTAGGACATAATTCTTTGAACCTGGCCCATAGAGATCTCTCAGGTACACCTGTGTAAGTCAGATATAACTTCACTGAAATAGAATTTGGTGTAAGTTGACACCAGAAACTCGTCCCACATCTCTGTTTGTCTTTAAAAAAATAATTTAAAAAATAGAGCATGAAAAGACAATTAACATTTGAGACATTTTCGAATGACCTATTAAATATATATGCACATTAGTAGAAGGACACAATACAAAGGCTTATGTGAATGTCATGTTAAGGTGTCAATTTTAATAATGACAAATAATTTGTAGTGGCCAAAGTCCCCCCCGCCCCAATCCTGAGTGATAGCCCACTGTGCTAGGCACTGTGCAAACACATAGGAGGGCAAAGTTTCTGCCCATTTAGGACAAGGCACAAGTGAATGTAACAAATGCTAGGAGGGGAGAGGAAAAGAATTAAGAAAATAATGCGATTACATGGGAAATGGCTATCTGTGTGCAGGGTTTTCCTCATGAATTCATTTTAAAGGGTTTTCCTCATGAATAAATAATCTACCCCCAACTGCCCCTCAAACTAGCCTTGACTGCCTCTGAACCTACCCATCACTGGTTCATCCATTTCTTGTAGGAATCATTGCAGAGGTGGGACTTGAGGAGGGATTTGAAGGAGGAAAGTCAAGTGAACATTTTTGGTTAGTATCAGATTCTTCCCTATCATCCATAATGCATATTTTTCCAGGATATCAAAAGGATTTTCTTCTCTTATAAATATACTTAAACTCTATAAACCCGTGGGGGGATATTTTGCACATACTGCTTTATCTTATACTTAGAAAGTTACAGAATGAATGATTTTTTTCTCATATTATCTCAGTTGTTTATAACCATCATAAAGGATGGAAGGAAATAGTCTAATAGGACCATCATCACAATACACAACTATCACATCTTGGCAGGAAGGGACCTTATCATTAAGTATGGAGCCAATCTTTAGGCCAGAGCACTGCATAACAAGACTGAGTATGTTCGGTAGTAACCTAGAAGGAGACTAAGTACTTTTGGGGATCTGGGTCCAAGTTCATTAAGACTTCTATCCAGCTAAGAGCGCTACGAGCATGGACACTTACTTTTTCTCATTGTCTGTTGGCTTTACTAGGATTCAGCACAGGAGTAAGGGTTTGCACTTGTGGGGCTAACTGCAAATTTGAGGCCTAAACTTCCAGCCAAAATTAAAACATCGTGGTGCTGTCAGCTCTGGATGGGAAGAAGCTGGCTATTGTGACACTTGCTTTGATATATTTGCTTTTCTTTTGGTTCAGCTGGTAATGTCTCTCTCTCTCTGGATGATTTGCAGGATACTCAACCTGTGAAATCTGGGTCCCGCTGAAGTAAATGACAAAACTCCTCTTGATTTTTAATGGCTTCAAAATGTTGTCCACATTAGTCACCCCCTGCTGCAGTAAGCTTCAAACTAGTTTTGTTTAAGGACTTGGGAGAGAGACTCATGTTTCCCCAAAGACCCTACTGGTTAGGAAAAAAAAGGGAATATATTCATAATAGAATGCCTGCAATTCTGTTATAGGCAAGTGTAAATAGATAAATAACAAAAAAAATCAAGGGCCACATTCTGATACCTTTGCTGAAGCTCACATTATAACATGAGCAGTGCCAGTGATTTCAGTGGGACTACTTGCAAAGTAAGGTGCTACTCATTGTGAGTGAGAAAATCAGAAGCTGTCCCCAGTGCTTAATTTGTAATGAAAGAGGTGTTGAGGCTCAGTCCTGGCAAGCCCCAGTACAGACCAAGCACTGATTCACCCCTATCCGCCACAACTCATACACCCAACCCTGCCTATCCCCCATGTACACCCCATCCTGCACACTCCGCACGCACCCCATCTCCTCCTAATGCCCATACACCTCCCCCTTCCCACATGTACCCCCAGCCCTGCCTATCCCCCATGCCCCTCCCAACCTACCCCCCATCACAAACACCCACCTTGAACTACTCCACGCCCTGCGTGATTGTCCTGTGGCAGGGGGCCTGGTGCTTTAGATTCTAAATGAAGTGTAGGGGACACAGGAGAGTAACCCTGCTCCCCAACCACACCCATCCCCATCGCTCTCTCAGTGGCAAGCCCAGAGGCTGCTAAGCCTAGAGGTGCTGGGGCTCAGCCCGGGCACAAGTTAAGCACTGGTCAGCGCCTCCCGGCCGGAGTGCATCTTGTGCGCCCCATTCTGACTGTTCCATGCACCTGCTCTGCCTCCCCCAGCATGGCCATGCCCACAGCGCCAGGCTGCCTCCTGGAGCTTCCCTGCCCCGGTGTCCAGCTTCCCCTGCCCCACACTGTGCCCTGGCTGCATGGTCACCTCCCCAGTCCCTGGCACCTCACCTCTTTCCTCACTGACAGCTCTGGGGAGTCTCTGCCTCTCCTGAGCCCCCCAGGGGGCAGCGGCTTCCTTGCGAGAGCCCCCCAGGAAGGCATGGGTGCGCTGATGGAAGCACTGCTGGGGGGTAGTGTCCCCGGCCCAAAAGGACTCGCTGCCCAGGATGTGGGAGCTCAGCTCGTGCCGATTTAGCCACAGCCACACCCACTGGTCATCGGGCAGGCTCAGCGCACTGCTGGAACTTGTGGGCAAAGCAGCTGCAGCCCCAGCGCAGAAAGGGTGCTCTGCGGCCAGTATGAGCCTCCTGCTGCCCACCCTGGGATCGGTAACTGACATGGGAAGCCCAGAGGTGCTGGGGCTACGACTTGCCAAGTCTAGAGGCATCAGTTGAGCCCTGGCGCAAATTAAGCACTGGCTGTCCCCATGTGACTGGGCATAAAGAGTTGCCACGTTAATGTGATATGAAACTAGTATAATTCAACATTTGATACTTTCCTGTGTGACATGCTGACAGGTGCTGTCATGAACTATCACTTTTTGGTTCTAGCAGTCTAATAGACTACAATTATACCTTACTTAACATGATATGACAGAAGAGGTGCATGTGTAAGATAACACATCAGTCTCACAGGTAAAACAGGTTGATAGAAATGATAGCTACTAGGGCTGTCGATTAATCGCAGTTAACTCACACGATTAACTCAAAAAAATTAATCACGATTAATCACACTGTTAAACAATAGAATACCAATTGAAATGTATTAAATATTTTGGATGTTTTTCTACATTTTCAAATATATTGATTTCAATTACAACACAGAATACAAAGTGTACAGTGCTCACTTTATATTTGATTACAAATATTTGCTCTGTAAAAATTATAAACAAAAGAAATAGTATTTTTTAATTCACCTCATACAAGTACATAGTGCAATCTCTTTATCATGAAAGTGCAACTTACAAATGTAGTTTTTTTTGTTACATGACTGCACCCAAAAACAAAACAAATGTAAAATTTTAGAGCCTACAAGTCCACTCAGTCCTTCTTCTTGTTCAGCCAATCGTTTAGACAAACAAGTTTGTTTACATTTGCGGGAGATAATGCTGCCCATTTCTTAATTACAATGTCACCTGAAAGTGAGAACAGGTATTTGCATGGCACTGTTGTAGCCGGTGCCGCAAGATATTTACATGCCAGATGCGCTAAAGATTCATATGCCTCTTCATGCTTCGGCCATCGTTCCAGAGGACATGCTTCCATGCTGATGACATATGTTAAAAAAATAATGCATTAATTAGATTTGTGACTGAACTCCCTAGGGGAAAATTGTATGTCTCCTGCTCTGTTTTACCTGCATTTGGCCATTTATTTCATGTATAACAGTCTTAGATGATGACCCAGCACATGTTGTTCGTTTTAAGAACACTTTCACTGCAGATTTGACAAAACGCAAAGAAGGTACCAATGTGAAATTTCTAAAGGTAGCTACAGCACTCGACCCAAGGTTTAAGAATCTGAAGTCCCTTCCAAAATCTGAGAGGGATGAGGTGTGGTGCATGCTTTCAGACGTCTTAAAAGAGCAACACTCTGACGTGGAAACTGCAGAACCCAAACCACCAAAAAAGAAAATCAACCTTCTGCTGGTGGCATCTGACTCAGATAATGAAAATGAACATGTGTGGGTCCGCACTGCTTTGGATTGTTATGGAGCAGAACTTGTCATCAGCACGGACGCATATCCTGTGGAATGGTGGTTGATGCATCAAGAGACATATGAATCTTTAGCACATCTGGCACATAAATATCTTGCAACGGTGGCTACAACAGTGCCATGGAAACGCCTGTTCTCACTTTCAGCTGACAGTGTAAACAAGAAGCGGGCAGCATTATCTTCTGCAAATGTAAACAAACTTGTTTGCCTGAGCTATTAGCTGAACAAGAAGTAGGACTGATTGGATTTGTAGGCTCTAAAGTTTTACATTTTTTTATTTTTGAATGCAGGGTATTTTTATACATAGTTCTACATTTGTAAGTTGCACTTTCATGATAAAGAGATTGCACTACAGTACTTAGGTGAATTGGAAAATACTATTTCTTTTGTGTTTTACATTGCAAATATTTGTAATAAAAATAAATATAAAGTGAGCACTGTACACGTTATATTCTGTATTGTAATTGAAATCAATATATTTGAAAATATAGAAGACATCCAATTTTTTTAACTCACACGATTAATTGTGATTAATTTTTTTAATTGCTTCCTGCTATGCCTCCAAAAAAGCAGGATATGAAATCCATCCACTGGGAGGTGGGTGGCAGTGAAAGCCAAGACTGAAATAATCTTCCTCATGGGGAGACTGTCAGCATATGTAGACCCCTAAAACTTAGGTTTTGTTAATTAAGAAAGAAAAAGCTGCAAAAGCTTGTACCAAAAGAAGTGTTTGGAAACAATCAAAAAAGTCACTTTCAAGATTTTGGATGTTAAGCATTTCTCGGTAGTGTTTGCCATCCAAACATTGTAGGACATTGTTGGGACATGGAAGTAACTAGAAGTTTACTATAGGCAAAAGAGAAAATGCTGCTCTGTTTCCTTTTGCTAAACTGCTCTGTGTGGAAGAGGTGAACAGTTTCACTAGCGAAGTGGCTTTGTTTAAAAAGCATTTCAAGAACCATTTGAAGGGCTTAATTTGTTGTAGAGTCTGTATACTAAATAGCTGTGAGCTATTTTCCCTTTGAGCATTACTGGGAGCTGTTTAAGACCTAAATTCAGGGTTTTTAATACCATAGCCCTGGGTTGACTCTGTGGACTGCTTTCTGAAAAGGCAGAACCGTGGCCTGTGCTGCAGCAAAGAGCTAAGCTTAAGCGCAGGAGCAGGAGTGCAATAGTGGCTGTGCATCATTTGCCATGATGTCTTGGCCAGCCTTCCTATTTCATCCACTTTCCGACACAGAATTCCCATTCAGTTCCCCAGCTATCCTCATTACTTATAACACATTTCTACTTTACATTACATAGAATCATTGTGTGTATGTTTATTCACTTAACCTATTTTCTCTATCAGCAGCAGATGATATCCTTCTGGGGGATATGTACGTGACCTCCTCCCACTCCTCTTCCTCCTCAGGATGCAATGTGGGTTATTACTTGATTTCCTCCCTACCCACCCAACCATCCTATCCTGATGCCCTCACTCAAGCCCATCAGCTCTCTCCCTTGTATTCTTCAAATGTCTCCCGTCCTAACCTAACACTCTCTGAGAGCTATCTGTAGCTCCTGACGTCATCTCCCCTATGCTAGTCAGTTCATCTGGTTGTCACTCACTCATTCACGGAAAGAAAGAAAGGAAGGGGAACCAGAGCAGTTCCTATTCCAGCACGTCCTTTTTATACCTGTGCTTCATGCTCATCAGTCAATGGGGAGCAGATTCCGAACCAGTTTCCACCTGTGCCTAATAAATTAGATGTATTCTGACCAAACCTGACTTTCAAGTGTATAAAATCTACCTTGGGATGCCCCTGCCCAGCTTGAAAGTCCTACTTCGATGCTTATGTCCTTGGGCATACCCACAAGGACATACACAAATGGCACCAGAATATTTAGCCCTCTGCTTCTTTTAGATCCTAACAAGAATGTGATGCATTAGAAGATACTATAAAAAGGATTTTTATTTTAAAAAAAAATCTTTAAAAAGGCTAGTGTATTATTTTGCAATTTCCCATGTTGTTTATTGTGTACTACAGCGTAAGCAAGAAATGAATGTAGAATGTATGAGGGTTGGAAAGGAAATTCAATAAATAGGAATATAATGCCACTCTTTCCTTTAGTGTCATTGTTTTGGGGATTTTGAAAACCGCCTTTGGGCTATAGGAACACAAGTCCCATTGAAATTCAGCGGTATTTGAGCTCCTAAATCTCCTTTTAAAATGTCTTCCTGTAATTTCTTTATGGTCTTTAAGGCATTCCTGCATTAAAGACAACAATGGTGTATATTATATGATAAATTGCAATTCCTCACTAGGTCACTAGGTGGCATTTGAAAGTGAGTTATACGTGGATTGGTTTTGATCAATTCAATTGACTAATTGACAATGGCTGCTTTGCAATATTTTTTTAAGTTAAAATTAATCCATTGCCACACTGGTGTGATTTCTCTCATTGGCTTGATCAAACAGCATAGACATTGTGCTGACTTCCATATTGTATACGCCAAGTGCGTTATAAAATGTGACAACTTGATTCCATGCAACAATAGTAGTGCACAGTTAAAGTAGCAAAAGTAAGAAAATGCAAAAGTTAATGTTCCAGCAGCCAAGTAAATTGTGCTATTCTGTATGTTGAAGGGTAGAGAATGCATTACACATAACCAGTAACCTATTAAGGTACAACATAACAAGAAAACATATGCCTTTGTGGCTGAGTTAACATTACAGGAGCCTTAACTTTTGAATTTCCTGATTTTTGCTATTTGGTTTGCAGAGTTAGCTCTGTAAACCCAGTGACACCTGAGATTCCCATGGACCCACAGACTTTGCTCCCATGGAGCTCACCACATGCATAGTGCTCCCTTGACAGAAGCAGTGTTCCCATTGGTTTGCTTGCCCCCAAACCTCTAAAAAGACCCCATCACTGAGGGAAAAGGTTAGGAAGGGCGTGACAGTTAAGGCTGCTTGAAACAGCAATGCATCCTAAATAAACATCTACTAGAATATCCTCTGAGTCCTACAGGGAAACAGACCATAGATGGCATGTGCTCATGTGGTCTCTACTGTCTTGGGATGTTCCCAGCATTCGAAGTTACTGCAAGGGGCTCTCCATGGACTTTGGAGGCAGGAAGGCATGTGCCATAGAGTTGTGCCACCTGCTTTTGCCCATGGCATTAGAGGAGAACATTCCTTTTCAGTGTATTGACCTAATGGTTAGTAGATAAAACCATACCAGCAACAAGAGAAACCTTTCTGTGTTGCCAACTCTTGTGATTTTATCATGAGTCCCTTGCAATATTTAGTGTTTTTCTTAACCCCCCCCCTCCAGCTCCTGGAGCCATGAAATTATGTGACAACCTCTAAGTTGTCACATGTTCTAGCCTTCATGGTTATGGAGGAAGGCTCAAAAAGCTAGAGACATATAATAAATCCAGAAGTTATGATTTAAAAAAAAAATCATAGGGTTTTTAAGCCAATTCCTTCATTTTAGAGCCTGACATGATTTGTGAATGCTTGGGTTTGACAATACTGCATATATTAGGTATGAACAAAGGCAATATCCAGTTTGACCAGTTTACCAAGACAGAGGCTAAGAGGAGGAAAGAATTTGACCCTTACTTAGGGACTTTGAACTCTGGACTTGATATTTTCTTCCAGGAGTGAATTTTCTGTTCTAGACATTACATTATGGTTTCCAGATCTTGAAAATAAGTGAATTAACATCTCTGTGTGGCATATTACACATTTGGCCTTCACAGATGTGAGTTGCATTTTCTTTAATATAAAATATGCAAAATCTGTGTATGTGAGAGAGACACACACATAGGCAGGCAGATGGATAGAAAAACTGAGCTACTCGGGCACATCAGTATTTCTGAGCCTACATGCAATATTTCTCTGTTGTCCCACACATAAAGATTGCTTTAAAGAGCACTTTGATGAATGGAGCCATTCAATTTTTAAAACCCCTTTAAAAAATATTGAGTGTTTGTGAAATCAGATTCCCTGTGAAATCAACAGTTACATTTTACCTGCTTTACAAACTCACACTGAGAAACTGGGGTTCTCATTAAACTGTCCTACAAGAAGCTTCTTTCTTTCTTTAAAATTCCTGGCTTAAAATGCTCTTATCAAGAGGAAATCTATCCATGCGAATTCATAAATGACAGAGATGCCACTTGTATATTTTAGTGGAAAAACAACAATGCACAGCAAGAGTTCATGATTTTCTCTCTCTCTCATACTTATCTTTTTTACAGGGTACACTCTGCAGTATTTGGTGCATGTGTCATTGGAGATAAAAAGATACTTTACAGGGACTGGAGTCGATTACCAATGGCATTACTATGCCACAAAACGGAATGCTATGAATGACAGTCACTCGGGTTTTCATAAATGGAGCTCCTGTGTTGCCAAAACACAAAAGTGATTTTTGTTTGTGATATCCTTTTGGAGGCTATACTAATCCATCCTTATTCTTTTAAAACAATAATAATATTGTTGCCAATTATATATTTAATTTAATTTAGGACATAAGAGCTCTCAGAACTCTATAAACGTGCCTTAAATTAATTAATTCCACTGACTTGTCAAGGGCAAGGTCAGAATCAGAATCCCGTTCAATTTCTATAGGATACAGGATTTCCTTAATTGTTAAAATGTTATCAGTAGGGGGTGGGGGAACCAGCTCTTTTGAGTTTCTCTGAGCTGAACACAACAGTATAGTCTTTGTCTGCTTAACTCAGTGGGCCATTTGAACCGTACAAAACATCAAGGCCCGAACACCTCCCATGCTAAAATGGAACATTTCCCCTAATGAAAGTACAATAATCTTATAAATCTAATTTGGGATAGATTCAGAGGGTTTTTCTGAGTAGCAAGTTATGTAGGGATTTTAAATGAAATCACAGAAGGAAAATCAACCTTCCAAGTCAATTCGAGGCTTTCTTTATATTATTTTTCCCTTTGGACATAAAATACTTCAAATAAAAGTTCTATTAACTAAAGCTCTAACCACAGATTAAATATTTCTGCTGACATTATTTGACTGATAATATCCATTTCAAAGTTCAAATTTTAATAAGGTATTACAAAGCATAGGAAGAAACAAACTAATCAAGCCAAGTTTCATATTCCCCCTCTTTGTATAAAATGATAAGTGAATTTAAAGATATGCTTTGTCTCTTTAATATCTGCTAAATATGGATGAATTACTGAATATATATTTATTCTTAGACTCATTTGAAGGCAAATATTTACAAGGCTTTTCTCTTGTAATCTGATTTTAATATCTCAACTGAAAATAATTCATAACGTGGCTTCAAATACCCTGTAGTTAAAGAGGCCAAAAATTAATTAGCTGAGTCTAGCAAGGGTTTCTTGAAACTGACCTTGAAAGAAAAAATTATACTGTTTATCAGATTATTGTACATTGTTGTTACCAGTGCTAAGAATTTCAGTAGTAAATAACGAAGACCCAGAACAACCCTATTCTGATCTTTGGTATTGATGCTTGCATGTCCTTTGGTTTTCTATGGATTTTGAATGAGCTCTTCTGTCATCCAATGCGTTCTGACCTTTCCGCACTGAAATTGTTCAGATGTGTGTTGAAACGTAGATGAAGATCAGTGTGTTTTTTGCAATTGAGGGCAAACATGTCCTTTTCTCCTTTTGACCAAATTACATTCCAGAAGGTACAGAAAAAGTTACAGGGTTACTGACCCTTATTCTACATCCTCTAAATATGTCAAGGAAGCCAAGGAGAATAGAAATATCTACTCAGTACTGACCACACTCACCATCTTATTTGGTGAGTGTGCACTCGAGTGTGTGTGTGTGTCTCATAGACAACCTTGAATACTTGATCCCTTGGATCATAAAAACAAGAGAACAGGCCAGGGAACCAGTGTCACAGATGAAGCTGAGGTGGTGTGCAAATTCCCTGTATCCCTAGGAATCGTGACTTTAGGTATCCTACCGCACAGTGCTTGATTGGCCTGCAAGCCTTCCAGAATGGCTAAAGCATCATATGTTTAAATGCATTTCTGGGATGCTGCCAGTCAGCATTCTCCAGTGTTACACTGTCATTCCCCAAAGTAATGCTTTTAATGGCAGTTCTTCTGGCAGCGATGGGAAAAAAAAAATCAACAACTGGCTAGTGCCCTCTGAGTTCAGACTTACCGTAGCCCTGATATTAAGAAGTATTGCGGCATTGTAAATGTGTGAAGGATCCACACTTAGTCCAGCACTTTGGATCATTTCAGTTCACATCTGATGCAAGTAGTAGTGCTTTGATCAATGAATGGGTCCACTTTAAAAAGGTATTCTTCATTTTACAAGAGTTGTTCCTGTTCCTGATATAATTGGAAACCTCGCATCTTTTCTTAATCAGAAATGACTTCTGCAAATGCCGGTTACATTTCATTTGTGAATTAAGTCAAGGAACGGTTTTAGCCAGTCTCACATAGTTAGATAAAGGTTGTTATATTCTCTTGCATAAAAGCTCCTTCTGTATACAGCTCCATATCTTGCACTTTATCAGTGTGATGAGATCTTATTGCTACAGTAAAGAATGACTATCATAAGTAACTGGTAATTGCTACAGTACAATGTAGCTTGGCAAAACCCCACTTGTAAGTGCTAATCTTGGGCTCAGAAAACACAAATTCAAAATATATGAAGTTGTTTTTGCCAAACTTTGTTTTGTAACAATGCCATTGAAGACTGAACCATTCACATCCCCCCACCCCCTTAATTTCTAATGCTTTTACAGAAATAAAGACAGTAAAATTTGAGTGGGTGATGCTTTATGTATAGTGTCTATCTTAGGATTTATATAATGCCCAGCACTATACTATCTGCATTCTTTACCTTTCATCACAGGATCTTTACTGTCTGCCACACTTGGACTGGCGTGTATTTCCTCTCTCCTTGTTGGCCTGAATACTGGATATTTAAAGATCCATTCTTCACCAGACACTATGCTGGCTCAATTCAAACACATAATAAAAAGTATATGCCAGAGCAATACCAGGGAGCTTGCTGAGATCTTTGAGAAATTTTTCACTTGTGTTTGCTGCTATAATAGTCTCCCTTCTATAACACAACCCCTCCCCACAGCCATCATAAAAAAAAAGAGTATATTTAATTGAAGTGCTTTGAAAATCAGGTTTAGAAGCTAAGGATGTGGATGGTTAAACTGTTGTGACAAACATAGCTCCAGGGAACTATCTAAATACAGTGGGCGAATTGCTGTATCAATCTACGGAACTTGGATCCGGTCTCTGCTGGTTTACAGTATTAGCAAGTTCTACTACAGAGTTTACAGCACGGCGTATACACTCCAAGGCCTGTTATAGCCATAATCCATTTTTTAATGCTTTGTGTCAGGCATCCCTGCTGCTCTCTAACCATTCTTTAATAATAAGACAAAAGTGATATTTTAGGGTAACAGTTAATAAATAACGTGACTTATCCAATCATACCTTTCACTAAAATATTATTATCTTTTGACAGATTCATTACTGTAGAGACATCAGGAACTGATGAAACATTCTCTAATTCTACCACTAGTACATTTTCTGTAGTTGTCTTTCTTTTAATTTAATTCGCCTACTCTGAAAGCATACTGTCCATTGCAATTATCGAATGAGCATTTAATCTAGCATAACTAAGGCATTTTAATCTTTTCTTATGGAAAAACGATTAAATGGTCATAACATCGCTATGATGTGCGTTCATTTACTCGTGACTTAGAGAATCAAAGTTTCCGCTGCTCTAATAACTGAACCGCAAGTAAAACTAAGGATTTGGTGCTGAACATTGGCTGATCATGCTTTAGGATGATTGTTTTTTATTTGATAATATTGCACAGAGTGGAGAAAATATTTTGTTATCACCTACAGATAATACTGGCATAATTGTTCCTAGAGATGGGCAAACCCAGCATATGTCAGTGTGTTTCTCTGGGTGAGCTTTGTTTTATTATTTCTTAAACTAGAGCTTTCTGTGACATTTGTATAATTAAGGTTTACTGGCACAAATGTCCATGGAAAGTGAATTTCAAACTTACACACATGAATATTTGCAGAAAATGAATGTGTAGTTCACATGTTTACTGGAAGTCTCTGCACACTCTTCCATTCAATAAGCAAAAGCAACACCAGATGACTTATCTGAGTCATCCAAACTAACCATCACAGATCAGTGCAGTGATTCTTAACTTTTTCCATACTGGTACCCCCATTTCTATCTAGGAAGGATCCCCTTCGAATTAGCAATATGGTAAGGGTAGAGTGGTGATTATCACTTGGCATCTGTTTGCAACCCCCAAGTTGAGAATTCCCTGAATATGAATAGTGTATACAATCTACCAAATATTTGCAGAGAACTGCTTCAAATCAATCCTTAGAGTTAAAAAAGGTAAAATAATTTTGAATAATGAATGTATTTGAGGAAGAGGCTAAACTTGTCAGGTAAAATATTTGTTGTAAATTACTCACTCACTCTAGTCTCAATGCCTACTGCTTGTTATTTTGGTTTTAAATGACTGGGTATACACTTTAAAATAAAGGAGGATGTGGACTCCACAGCTACGGAGCCTCTACGCAGATACTAACCAAAAACCTTTGGTGGTTATTATGCCACTGTCTTTGCACACAACTTAGAGACATGGAGAAAGTGGCTATATTACATGTAACATTCAACAAACCATAGTACATTCATTTACATAAAACTTGGCTACAAAAGAGTTCAGATAGCTGTCCACAACGGTACCATGTTCTAGGACAGGTTGGAAAATGCCTTCCGCTCCCCCACCCCCAGATTAAAAACAACTTTTCAGCAAAAAATCTACCCCCCTCCCTAAAAAACACCCCTTTTGGCTAAGAATCAAAAAGTAGCTATTCTTTAACGGGAAAGATGGATCCTCTTGGACTTCAAGACAGTAGTAGCAGCTTGGGGTGTGGCAGGCTACCCTGCTTCCTGATTATTAAGAAAGGGCAATTTCATTTTGCCTAATTCTGAACTTCCTCAAATATAAGGGGTTTGCAAGATTGACTCAAACTCAAAGGTTATAATGTCTGCATCCTACAGAAAAGACCATGAGAAAAGGAGCAGAGAGGGGAAAGTAAAATATCCTGATAACAATATAGGGCAAGGCAAGCAGCACCCGTAGCCTCCAAAGTGGGTGGTGCTGCTTGGAGAGAAGTGTGGTCAGAGCAGATGGCTGTTAGAGTACATCTTTTGGGCATCCTCTGTCAGCAGGGGGACTGCAGTGCAAACATTGCCTGCCCTCCCCCAGAGTAGGATTTTCTACATCTTGGGAAAATCCAAGACACCTTCAACTTAGTGAAATCTGCACATCCTGTTGGAATCATTTTAAGTTTTATGAGAAATTTGCCAAAATCAAGATATTAATACCCAGACTTTGGGGACACCATCTTCTTTTCCCCTTTACATTTTCATCATCTTTTCTGCTGGGAGCCAGGGGAGAAAACTGATGTCTCCACCAACTGCAACTCTTGGTTTAACTCAGGGGAAATATTTGATCCAAGATTTATTTAAATGAAACTTATCTTTAACAATAACTGTACCTGCAGCCAGCCCTTCTGCCCTTCAGTAGAATCCACAAGTTTTGCAGTAGCTTTAGGGCCCAATCCTATAAACTGCTCAAGGTAAAAATCAGTGTGAGTAAACGTTGCTCAGTGCATCACAAGAGGTGCTTGGTACTTTGCAGGATTGCGCCCTTATTGGCATGCCATATACTTCTAGCTCAAAAAAAAAAAAAAGTTAATTGACCTTTTAAAAGTACAGGAAAAACACGTACTGACCTTGAGACTGAGTTCATATATTCTGAGAGGTGAGAAAATTGTAATAATTAACCATATACTTGACCTCCAAACACTTACTGTGGACTTCCCTATCTGTTTTTTATAACAACACTGCAGGTTGAAACCTGAATTCCTGAATTTCATGGGTTATCTAGCTTTGGGAGGTTAAAGCAAGCAGCAAGCAATAACATTCCTGCCCACCAGCCAAGGGTTTTGGCAAAGCAGTAGTTCCATTGAGTCATTTAGCTGGAAATAAGATGAGCTGAGGCACCATCACACACTAAGAGTATTTGGTATTCTTCTGCGGTTTTTCCCAAATATATTTTTATTATTTTTTTACTATTTCTTTGTTATTTATTCATGTTCCGGTCTTCAGGCCTGCTCAGTGGCCACCCTACCCATCTCCCCGAGCATGAAAATAAAAGAGATCCAGGCCACCTGAATTCCTTTCAGACTCTGCTCCCCATGCTGGGGAAAGGTAGAGATGTGGAAGAAGTCCATCATGGCCAAAGAGCTGCCTCCATAGCCAATCAGTAGGTGTGTGTGTGGGGGTACTGCAATGCTCCCTTGTTTGCCCCCTGTAACTCCTGCAGTACCACACCAAGTGCTGTTTGGAGGAGGTGGAGGGGTTCACATTGAGTTCTGTGGCTAATTGCCTCACACACCACACATGTGGCTCCATGGAATTCTTGCAAGTGAGTGAGAAGAAAGACTCAAGGATCCTGGAACTCATTGTGAGATGTCTACATGGAGTGTGCCACCTACTTTTGGACCTTCCTGGGTTCCTAGTGCAGAGCAACTGAGTAGTGGATGTGACATACAGTATGCAGTGGATGTCACATACTTTGACTTTAGCAAAGCTTTTGATACAGTCTCCCACAGTATTCTTGCCAGCAAGTTAAAGAAGTTTGGATTGGATGGATGGACTATAACGTGGATAGAAAGCTAGCTAGATCGTAGGGCTCAATGGGTGATGATCAATGGCTCCATGTCTAGTTGGTAGCCAAGTATCAAGAGGAGTGCCCCAGGAGTGGAGTCTGGGACTGGTTTTGTTCAACATCTTCATTAATGAAGAGGATGATGGGATGGATTGCACCCTCAGCAAGTTAGTGGATGACACTAGCTGGGGGGAGAGGTAGATATTTTGGAGGGTAGGGATAGGGTCCAGAGTGACCTAGACAAATTAGAGGATTGGGCCAAAAGAAATCTGATGAGGTTCAGCAAAGATAATTGCAGAGTCCCGCACTAAGGATGGAAGAATCACATGCACTGCTACAGGCTGGGGACCGACTGGCTAAGCGGCAGTTCTGCAGAAAAGGACCTGGGGATTACAGTGGATGAGAAGCTGGATATGAATCAACAGTGTGCCCTTGTTACCAAGAAGGCTAATAGCATATTGGGCTGCATTAGTAGGAACATTGCCAGCAGATCAAGGGAAGTGATTATTCCCCTCTATTCGGCATTGGTGAGGCCTCATCTGGAGTATTGCGTCCAGTTTTGGGCCCCCCACTACAGAAAGGATGTGGACAAATTGGAAAGAGTCCAGTGGAGGGCAACAAAAATGAGTAGGGGGTGGGGGCACATGACTTGCAAGGAGAGGCTGAGGGAACTGAGCCTATTTAGTCTGCAGAAGAGAAGAGAGGGGGGGATTTGATAGCAGCTTTCAACTACCTGAAGGGGGTTTCCAAAGAGGATGGAGCTAGGCTGTTCTCAATGGTAGCAGATGACAGAACAAGAAGCAATGGTCTCAGATTTCAGTGGGGGAGGTCTAGGTTGTATATTAGGAAAAACTGTTTCACTGGGAGGGTGGTGAAGCACTGCAATGGGTTACCTAGGAAGGTAGTGGAACCTCCATCCTTAGAGGTTTTTAAGGCCCGGCTTGACAAAGCCCTGGCTAGGATGATTTAGTTGGGGTTGGTCCTGCTTTGAGCAGGGGGTTGGACTAGATGACCTCCTGAGGCCTCTTCCAACCCTGATATTCTATGATTCTATGAGCTGCTCTTCACCCAGTGATGTGGTTGTCCTCAGCTTTGATCAGGCTAATGCAGAGCTCAGCTGTGTGGCAGTAAGGTGACTCTGAGACCTCAGGAACTGACCCTTTAATTGGCTGAAGTGATTTGAGTCTGACAGTAATACTATAGGCCCTTATGCTTTTCTATGCCATAAAAAAGCCCCTGAAGCAGTCTTCTTCTTTATTATGGAAATAGCAACATTTACAAGTTAACAGAAAGATTTCTATTCGAGGGCTTCAGGAGATGCAGAGTGCACCTTTGCTATAACTCCTGGAAATGAAAAAGATGAGGCACTTGTTTAAAACATATTCGATGGTTTGGAGGGCTCCGAATTTGCATTGTGGAGAATCCTTGATTCCTCATCTGTGCATCAGGTGCACACATCTTTCCAAGTAATGTCCTAATATCATCCTCCTAGGCCCACAGAAGCTCCCTAGAGCTAACTATATACATAGTCAGGACTCCAAAGCTCCCAGGAGGAGCATAGTTGAACCCAGTAAGCAACTGCTTTATGTAAGACCCAGCAGATATGTACGAAGGTATTTGTGCAGAAGATCATAGAACCATAGAAATGTAGGTCTGGAAGGGACCTTGAGAGATCATCTAATCTCCCGCACTCAGGCAGACCAAGTATAGCTAGACCAGTGGTTTTCAGCCTTTTTTTATTAGCGGACCCATGAAAAATGTCAAATAAAGGTGCAGGACCTTTTTGGAAATCTCAGGGTCCGCGGACCATAGGTTGAAAACCACTGACTTAGATCATCCTTGACAGGTGTTTGTCTGACCTGTTCTTGAAAACCTGCAATGATGGGGATTCCACAAACCCTTTGGTAATTAATTGCAGTAATTAGGTACCCTTATAGTTAGAAAGTTTTTCCTAATATCCAACCTAAATCTCCCTTGCTGCAACATAAGCTGATTACTTCTGTCCTACCTTCAGTGGACATGGAGAACAATTGATTACCGTCTGCTTTATAATAACCTTTCTACATATTTGAACACTATGTCCCCCCACCTCCAGTATAAAACCCTTTACAAGATAATGCTGTGTAAAGCAGCATTTACTTTCTATCCATATCTACAGGCAGAGAAGACAATGGCATCACAGCTCTATAGAAAAGCAGCCCCTTAGCAGCAACATTGAAAAGCAGCTCCTTTCCTCATGGATTTCTGGGACCAACCCATTTGTCTCCTTTCCAGGCTTTCTATCCTCTCCCTCCTATGGGGAATATTTGGAATAAATTCTGTGAAGTGGCCCACAGAAGTTTTCCCAGGCTTCTCTTCTTCTCATTGTGTTCTCCCCCCTGCACGTATGGGCAATATCTCGCATGGCAATACATAGTAATGTAACCTCATAGAAGTTCTACTAGATTCCAACTTGCTTTAGCTGGATTCTCTTAGTTTCGACTGGTTCCTGTTGAATTCAACAGGCCTTTCTTGTTTTCACTTGTAACGCTAGTAGACCAATAGATCTGCTGCTCCACTCCAAAGCCCAGCTGGTCTACTGGAAACAGTAGGAAACAGTCAAAAAAATTCAGCTAAAATGTCCATGAGGTTATTCTTTTATATTTAGGGGATTTTTTTTTCTGTTTAGTACAGTGTATCTCCTCGCTCTATTCCAGTCACACTTTCCAGTTTATCAGAGGCACTGCTCTTCTGCTCTTCCTTTCAGGGCTGTAAATTGGGAAACTGTTGGGAAAAGAGAGGAATTCAGGTGGCCTGGATCTCTCTTATTTCCCCTCCTATATAGTTTTTGTTTGTGGTTAATGGGGCCTGGCTACTGGGAGGTTGAAATTCATACTGTATAAAGCCCACAGTGGAAAACCCTCTACAAGCAAACACATTCTGACTGAGACTATGCCACTGCCTACATAAAACAATTATTCTGCAAAGGATTGTGCCATAGCCATCTACGGGCAGGAGATTTGCTGAGGGTTAGTGACTGCCTGGGAGAAAATGGTGGCCTTCAACTATACCATAAGGTGTCATTAGTCCCTAAATGTTCCCTGAGCCAAGATTAGTATTGATCTTATTATTGTTATGAGCTAATATTATGAATCCAACTTCTCCAATTACTTTTTGGGGATTTTCTTTCTTACAACTTGTCTTAATGAATCTGTGTACAAGATATCATTAACATGTGTCTCAAATAGAATATTCAGTTGTAACCATATTTTCTACTGAATTTGAAGGCAACTAGAATTCTGTAAGAATTCTTTGAGGGTGTCAACAAACATGTGGCCAAGGGTGATCCAGTTGATACAGTGGGCTTTCAGAAAACCTTTGACAAGGTCTCTCACCAAGGCTTTTAATAAAAGTAAGCAGTGGTGGGATCCGAGGGAAGGTCCTCTCGTGAATCAGTAAATGATTTAAAGATAAGAAACAAAGAGTAGGAATAAATGGTCAATTTTCACAGTGGAGAGGTAAATAGCGGAGTCCTCCAAGGATCTGTACTGGGAACACTGCCATTCAACACATTCATAAATGATCTGGAAAAGGGAGTAAATAGGTGGCAAAGTTTGCAGATGACAAAAAATTACTCAAGATAGTTAAGTCCAAAGCTGACGGTGAAGTGTTACAAAGTGTCACAAAACTGAGTGACTAGGCATCAAAACATCAACTGAAATTACACGTAGATAAATGCAAAATAATGCATGTTGGAAAACATAATCCCAACTATACATAAAAATAATCAAGGCTAAATTATTTTTTACCACTCAAGAAAGAGATCTTGGAGTAATTGTGGATAGTTCTCTGAAAACACAACTTGAATACTGCATTCAGTTCTGGTTGCCACATTTCAATAAAGATATATTAGAATTGGAAAAAGTACAGAGAAATGCAACCAATATGATTATTGGTATGGAACAGCTTCCATATGAGGAGAGATTAAAAAGAGTGGGACTGTTAATCTTAGAAAAGAGATGACTTAAGGTCTATAAAAATCATGGATGGTGTGGAGAAAGTGAATAAGGAAGTGGTATTTTCCCCTTCACATAACACAAGACCCAGGGGTTACCCAATGAAATTAATAGGCAGCAGGTTTTAAAAAAACATAACACAGTACTTCTTCAAGTACCTGTGAAACTCCTTGCCAGGGGATGTTGTGAAGGACAAAAATATACCGGGGTTGAAAAAAAAATTAAATAAGTTCTAGGTGGGCAGGTCCATCAATGGCTTTTAGACAAGATGGTCATAAATGTAACCCCATGTTCTGTGTGTCACTAAACATCTAACTAAACAACAAGGGATGGAGCTGTTGATAGCTGCCTTGTTCCGTTCATTCCCTCTGAATCAATAGCACCAGCCACTGTTGGAAGACAGAATACAGGCTAGACGGACCATTGATCTGATCTAGTATAGAAAATCTTATGTTCTTGACTTCTGGTTTTCCACATCCTAATCTCCATAGATTTAAAGACCAGAGAGATGATTGTAATAATCTAATCTGACCTTTTGTATAACTCAGACCATAGAATTTCACCAGTGATTCCTGCATCAAGCCCATAATTAGGAAAGTGACTTACCCAAGGCCCAAGGTCAAGGCCAGAGCAGGATATAGAACCTGATCTCCTGTCAGTCCATTGTCCTAGCCGTTGGATGGACTGCACTGCTGCTTGTTCAAGGATCTGCACAGGTCTGCTCCTGCTTACATCTGGTCTCTTATCCCTTGCTTTTGTCCTGTGCTCTGCCCACACAGGACACTTTGTTGCACCCCCTTTCCCTGCATGACTCCATGCCTTCTCTCATGACACCTCCTGTGCCAGGAATATCTTCCCTGATCCTTTGCACTGCACCTCCTGTGCCAGGAATATCTTCCCTGATCCTTTGCACTGCACTTCACCCCTTCACATTCCTCCTTAAGACTCCTTTCTTTTTACTATCCTTTGAAAATTGACCTCCACTTCAACGTACTTGCCTGCTTGCAGGGTTCCATTCCTTCTTAAAAGCTGCATATACCTGAAATCTAGTCAACTACTGCAGTGCATGAGATGGTGAACATTCCTCAAAGTCCAAAAGCCCCTTTTTATTGATGAATAGCCACGTGAATAGGTCTTTGTTCACATGTGCATTTAGGGGATGGCAGTTCTTCCCTGAAATTTGCTTACAATCTGATCTGTGACATTAACTAGCTGACCAATTACTGCCCCTTCTCTGATCTCTCAGTCTCTAGTAAACTTATTGCGAAAGTGGTAGAGAGCCACCTCTCCAGTATGTCAACTCTACGTACTTTATCAGGCAACACATCTAGATGGGGCAAGGCAGGTGGTGATGGGAGATGAGATGTAGGCAGGAGCAGGGTTCTGCAGAACCTGAAGCATGAAGGCTGAAGATTTGAAATTTATGCAGAAAGAGACAGGGAGCCATTGAAGGGATTTGGTAAAAGGGGATGTTGTGGTCACAATAAGGACAGCGTAATGGAAGGTTGAGAAGAGAAGGTGAGAGAGAGGAGATATAGTAGTAATAATAAGGGTACCCCACATTACCATAACACGTATCATGGGTAAAAATAAAAATACATTTGTGGAGACAAAAACATTTCTGCAATTTAATCACTTAGTGTCAGATCCTCAAAGGTACTTAGGCTCCTAACTTCCATAGAAATCAATGGAAATTAGGAGTTTAAACATCTTTGAGGATCTGGGCCTTAGCATAATAGATTAGTTCTGACAAAGCATTAAACAATTCTCATTTATGCGAAGGCCACTTTTCATACTCTAGCCATGAAAAGGGGCCTGAAAATGAGTGTAAATATAATTTACTCCCACTGTAGGACAACAAAACAGACATTAGTGCAAATAAGAATCAGATCTATTATTTTAATCATGTGAAATATTGGATCTCTGCTCATGCCTTTCAATCTTAGTTAATAAAAACAAAACAATTGTAAAATATCATGTCAGGATTTCTACTCTTTTTTTTTACAGGACTGAACCTGAAACCATAAATATGTCCCTACTCATCTTGTTACTTTATTTTCTCTTTTTTGGAAAGGCTCATTGGCTAGATTCTCAGCTGAGGATGTGTACTCTAAAAGATTGTATCCATTTTTTTCCAGTTGCCATGAAGTCCCCTAAGAATCTACCACAAGCTTACAGCATTGGAAGTACTAAGAATCCACTTCTGCCACCTTTACTCAGTTTGGCAGTACCTTATTGTGCCATTAGTTGATCTCATTGATTTCCAAGGGACTAACTGAAAAGTAAGTATCAGGGTGGACAGCCGAATGACACTCTAAGTTGTGTAGGGGTTACAGGGAAAATGCACTATGCTCAGCGAAGCCATTACCACACTTATTTATATGTCCTCATTGACTGAACATTTTTCTAAATCAAATTTCTGTGAATCAAAGTGAATTAAAAGCTAGAGCTTGTGAATTTGCAGTTACACAACCCCTGATGATGCAGCAGAGTTTGAGGGAAAGTTGAGTAGTATTAAGAACATTTTTATATGCAGAGCTATCATGATTTACTGGCCTAAAGCTAGCAATGTTTTTGGTCAATCAAACCTTAAAAATATGTCAGTGCCCGTGTTGAGGTGCTAAGTGGATATGGAAGACATCTTTATAACTAGAGAACTACTTTATTTGGGCCAAAAATATTCTGTATTACACAATAAGGTATTCCTAAATCTTTTCTGTTATTCCAGTTTGTAAAATCATAGAAATTAGAGGTGGTAGAAACATACTTATAGGTAATCTAATTTATCTTTCTAGGAATGCAGGGTTATTCCCTACAATATATTTTAAATACAATTGTCCTGATTGCTGTTTTGGTTTAAAGCCTTCCCGCTAATAGCAATGAATACGATATTTTTTTTACCGAGAAAACTCTTCCTAAGGTTTTTGCTGGTGGCATTCCCCCCCCCCCCCGCCCCTGACCTTCCTTTCCTCTTACTTCTCTACTGCCAAGCTAAACTGTGCTTTTCTTGATATAAATGGAACATTAGCATGTATTAGTTATGTTTACAGTACAGAAGCCATTGGATGGATATATAGTACTTGGCAGATTCAGATACAGAGACCCACTTGTGGTATGTGGGATGTTACAAACTTTTCACTTGCTTATTATATTGTACAGCAGAATATAAAGAGAGAGAATATTATGTTAGAGTTCAGTAAGAGCCATAATCCACCTGATACTTGAGAGTGGGGGGAGCTGGGAAATGGACTGACCTGAACTTTAGTTTCAATGACTTGTACACAGTTGCATTTTTAGGGACAAAGTCTCCCTCAGCAATAGCCTCTGACTTTGCACTCACCATCAATTGCCAATATAATATTAGAAGCTTGATTGAAAATATGGCCCTTATACTCTGAGGAAATTTTAAATCTAGCATAGTTATCTTATAACAAAAACAAACAAAATCAGCTGTCAAAAAAAAAAAAAAAAAAAAAAAAAAAAGCTTTTAAACACACTGCCAGAAAGTTCCATAGGTATCTTTCATTTTCTTTTGTTATTTATTTTCACATTCAGTAGTTTGCTATCACTTAATTTTTGCCCTCAGGTTTTGTTTTGGAATATGGATTAAGAAGACTGTCCAAGGAGTAGATTTTACTATCAAAAAGATCAGAAGTCATGTAAATCCAGTGCATATATTTTAGGGGACAAATTGACAACAATATCTTAGCCTTTTGATAATACAACAGCCAACAGGCAGGTGAAAAGACTAACATCAAAATTTGATCCTATTTGTAGACAGCAAATGGCTGTTTAAACATAAGAAAATGATCCAAAAGTTTTGCTGATTTTAAATGCCTCACTCTTAGGTCTATAGGACGAAAGACGGGGGAAAAATTACAATGTCTTTTGGTGACAAAGTCTAAAATGGCAAAATCAGTTGTGGATTCAGTTTGGAGAGATGGTTAATAACACCAGTGCTCTACAAAGGTGGGGATTATTATTCTCATTTCAATTTTTCACCCAAGATCACACGGAGAGTCATTGCAGAGCTATTAATAGAATGCAGGCTTCCTGACTTCCAGTCCAGTACCTTACCCACTGGACCATGCTGCCTCTGTGTGCTCTGTTCTCCTGTTGTTTCCAGAGAGCATAAACTATATTTGGCTTGGTTCCCAGACAGTTTTGATTCAGAGCAATGTTTTGGCCCCTCACTGGAGACAAATGTCAATACAATGAAAACAAAAATGGGTCCAAATGAAACCTCTGAATTGAATATACCCGGAGGCTTTAAGAATGGACAACATTTGAATATAGAATAACATTTTGCTAATAGGCCCTATTTTTATAGTAGGCCAACCCCAAACCTTGGACCTGAACACTCCTTCAAGCCCAACACCAGGGTGTTTGAAATCTGTGGCTTGAATTTATCTTTAAGAGCTCATGTCCCTTATTTAGAACACTGAGTATTCTTGTGCAGTAGTAATGTTTTCCAGATTTCCAGAAACGATCTTCAATTTACTCTCACAATAGTGGCAGGTAGGGCAGGGTGAAAAATCGTTTACCACAATGTCAACATTTTTGAGATTTCAACAAATGTTCCCATTCCACATCAGGAGGAAACTGAGACCCTCTGAAGTTTTTTGAAGAACCGGGGGTCGGGGGGGGGAAAGGTAGTCCTGGGAACCAGTAGCCCCAGGTTCACATCCTTAAGTAGGAGCATTGACTTGCACATGCGTGTCCCAAGGTCCAGGTGATTGCCCTAACCGCCAGGTTATTCTACTCTCTCTGTCTTGTTTTGACCAGAAACTCCATCCTGGACCTGAGAAACCTTTCCTATGAAAGTGTCATGGAAACTGGTATGTTCTTGTGAAAAGTTTTGGTTTTGGCAAATTGGCATTTTCTGACAAATATAGTTTTATCGAAAAATTCCTGTTCAGCTTTAGTGGCAAACCTAGTACAAACTCCACTCCTACCCTGTATACCTTGAGGTAGTGAACAATACTGTTACATAACCTGCGTTTCCAGGCATTGACTAGATCAGATATGATTAAGAGGAGTAACAATACAGTACTCGTAGTAACAAGATCATCGGCAGCCCAGTGGCTGGTGGTTTCCAGTACAGACTCTTAAAATAAATCTTTTAAAATAACTCTTATGTTCAGTTGAAACAGGCTGTTGCATGGGATATTTAGCTTAAAAAAAGAAGCTAGTGTGTGTGTTTATCTCTATTTACTCTGCCTCATCAATTTAGAACAAAGGCAGGCCACTTGCACTGCCTACATTTTCCAACTCATAGAGGCAGAGCTGAATGACTCTTGTTTCCTTTGCTTGAGTGTCATTGTTGTTAATACCACTGTGGCATGGAAAGGATATTGGTATCCTGGCAATCTTTCTTCACTGTGGAATGGCCTTGTACCCTGAAAACGGCATTATTATCTATTCTCAGTTAGGACACCAGATATTCTAAAAGGGCCCATTTTAAAGAGGCTAGGGGAGGCCTTTGAGAAAAGATGGCACACACAGCTAGTAATAACATGGTGTGGGGAGAAGAGGGAGCCGGTATCATATCATGTGGGCATGCTAGGTTGATTGCCCTGACAGAGTTCTGCTGCTGCTCCTGTGCGATGGACACTATATCAGCCCTGTATTTGCCACCTCTCCCAGGGTGTTCATTCTAGTTGTCTAACTCTTCCCTTCATCAAAACCCTGAGTTAAAGCACCTCAGTTCTCTTGTGCAGCCTTTTGTGCTTATATCAGACACTGTCATCATCTTGACTGTCCTTATCTGCAATTGAACCCTCCACTCATTGACCTTCCTTCCCTCCCTCTCCATGAACCCCACTCTGCCCTTTAACCCCGACTGTCAGCATAATGAAGGCTTGATTTCAATACTTTCCCTCATTTCTCTGTTCACTGCTCTGCAGGTTAATGCAGATTCCAAACTTCAACAAGCAGCTGTTAAACATGTCATTAACACTGCTTCGGCTGCAAATGAAACTCTGCTATTGGGATTATTCTGGGAGCTATAGTTTTGTGATGAGCTTTGTCAATCACAGCTGACCTGCTGTGTACAGAATGAAACTCAGATTATCTTCTTTCTTCCTCAGACTCTTGTCATTTTTTCACAAAGAATTACTATTCTACTCCCCGAAAGATTGATTACTTGCACAAATAAGAGAGTCTGAGACATTAATACAAAATTCACAGGCTTTTCTTTATCTCAAACCTGCAACTCCCTCTACATTTCCTCCTGGTAATTATATTAGAATTGTGTACACTAGGAATTGCCATCTGATTATTATGAAACTAGTTTTGTCATGACAAAAATGAGCTTAAGTCTTGTTTTTTTGGAAAATGATCAGTACAGTGCACTGGATGAGAGAGAAGGAGATTAAATCCAACTTGCTTTCATCCATGAATGCTTTCATCTCTTTTTCAAACACAGGAAATGATTACCACTGCTATAAGCTGCAGTTCATATGAGTGAAAAAGGATAAGAAAATATTGAAAATTCTGTAACCAACAGAAGGATATAATATAGGTCCCTGGTACCCACTGAGAGACATGTACTTTATTTTTCTATACTGGCAGTGTCAAGGGTTTCACATTTTAAGAGTTGCCTTCTATTAAGGTATCATTAAGTAGTGGAAAATATGTTAATTATTTTGCAATTTCTCCAGGTTAGCATTTTCTTTTATTGCAAGACAGATAAATATGAAAAAAAAATTCCCTCTCAAATCTGATTGTCCTGATCAGTCGCTTAATGTACCTCATTCTTTGCTCTTCTAGTGGAAACCTCTGTGTAGCTCCAGCAAAGGTTAAATGGTTCTTGGGGTTTTTAATATAATGAGACACTGGACCTTTGTTGACAATGTTTGGAAGTATTGGAAATATAGACACAAAACACTTAAAACTGGCCTAGTGGGTTGATTTTGTGTCTTTATTGTCTCACTTGATGTAACCAGTTCTTTGTTTTTCAGTTGCAGCATAGGGAAACTGCATGATCCCCTATAGAACACTATTGTCCTTTCATTAGAAATGTGAATCCTAATGAATTGTGTCCAGTATGCTATAAAAGTCAATATTTAGAATGGGCCAGGTCTTCATGCAGGGTATATGTTTAAATTCATGCTGCTGTGAACTCACCTCCTTGAATAATATACTCTGGTAAATAAAAGCACTTAGAGCTTCATTCTGTCTGTCCAGCAGATTTCCGCTTTACAAGTCTGAATTTCTCTGTTGAGCTTATGATGGAGAAGTAAGTCCAGTCATGACTTCCCCACAACCACCATTAGAACTCCATTTTTTTAAAACTGCACACCCAAGACAGTACGAAATTCAAACTTTTGCAAGCATAGAAGTCAACAGAGCTGCTACATGTAAGGTCACATTCAAAACAAGATCGTTACCTCATGAATCATGATTACATTCTGAACAGAGGAGAGAAAGGAAGTCTGTGTGTTTCAGAGAAACTGAAGCCTAAGGCCAGTATCAATGAGAGAGACTGAAAGAGCCAGAAGCATGTTGGACAAATGCAGACAGCCCCCAAATCTTGGAATTGGAACCATTAAGGTTCTTTTTTAACCCCTAAATCCGAGAAGAAAGAGAAAGCAGGTGGAGCATGGCGTGAGCGACAAAATATTCATCAAACAAAACCCCATAATTATTGGTAATTGAATATTTCATATTTTGATTCATTCAAGCTCTGTGAGCCCAAATAGCACTTTTAAGAATTCAGTTTTTTTCTCCGTTGACTTTAATTAAGCTTGCCCCAGGCTGGCAATCCTGATGAATGTGGAGAATGTTTTTATAAAGGAGCAAGCTTTCTACCAAGGCAGATTTTTTTTCTTGAGCTCATCCAGCTGTTATTTAAACTCACACTCTTATTATGTCATCAGGTACAATCTTTGAAATATAAGATACAGATATATTAAACTACTGCCCCATAAATATTTTCCACTTGGTGACTGTGAAAATTACCATATTATTTCCTGATTCAGAGATGCCTGATGAAACCTAGTATCAGTGATAAGTGGATGTATATACAGTAGCTTCTGTGTAGGGACTGGCACTTACTGCTTTAATGATCAGATATACCTGCATTAATGTATCTAGTTGCATGTTTTTTGCTTCTCCATCATTTTACCATTACTGCCGTAGTAACAGAAGTATATCTCCATGACCTTAAGATAAGACCATATAGTAGTAACATTTCCTCAATATCACAGTGACTCTTGCCTGGTAGTATACAATGAATATATAGTTTTCCCTCGTTGTTGCACTAAACTAATAAAATGCTCTGGATGCCAGTCTGTACAGATGTAATGGAGGCATAGTGCAATTGTGTGCTAACCAAATTTTCCTCCTTAAATGTCATCAAAGTTAAGTCAATTTGGCAACTGTTCTCTCCTTACTGAAGTAGTAAACCTTTCCAGCACAGTTATAGAAAGAGTGTATCAACTTCTTCACAGAAGAACAACATCTGATGTTTGGAGCAGCAGCAATGCAAGTAAATAAAAGATATGTTTAGAAGTTTAGATATTTGATGGACCTTTCTGGTATACATTGGTTTCACCGGAGCTAAGTGGCTAATGAACTACAGGTCCAATTCTACTCCCAGTCACATTGGTGTAAACCGAGAACAATTTATCTTGGGTTAATCCAGAGCAGAATATGGCCCAGCCCCTTTATTTTTTAGAGGATTTTTACAGAAATGTAGCAAACTATCTGAATGACCAGGATTTCCATTAGGCCCTCCACAATACTTTGATTTCATGTGGTTGTATTTATTGGCCAGATTCTCAGTTGTTATAAACTGGTATCACTGTTGACTTTGATGTAGCTCTGCTGATTCATACCAGCTGAGGATTTGGACCTATAAATGAGGCTGGTGAAATAAACATAAATAAGTGCTGATGAAAGTGTGGGAACGATGACACTGGTTAGAGCCAGACATTCAGGGCTGAATGAATCACTGGGCCTGTGCATAGCCTGGTGCAGACTGCAGGGACCAAGGGAAGGCAATCTGTACCTCCCTGCTGCCGAGGCTGTCAGAGATGGTGCAGCCCCCAGTGCTGGTAAGGGCTTCCCTCAGGACTGTCCTGGAAGGGGCTCCCAGCTGTCATGGTCCTGATAATCAGTTAATAGTGGAGGCACAGAAACACTTAAGACATGTTCCCACTGAGCTGCCCCAGAACATCCCCACACATGTCCATGGGATCTTCTGTGGTGTGGGGACACAGAGCTAACTCTGCCAACTCTGCACCTGCTGGGCAGGCTGTCCTGCTATGCCGCATTGGCTGCAGTAGAGCACTAAATTCCCCTTTGTGGACCTGATTAGTCCTACCCTTATATCAGTTTGAGGCAGGTATAACTCAAACAGCACCACAACAAATGAAAGGAGAGTCAAGCCATTAAATGACCAAGATAAAGGTTGTCACTTTACCGTTATGATGACCTAAATAAGCCTCTGCTAGCCCTGCGCTGGGTCTGTCTGGTACAGATTTTCAATTATTCTCAGTGAAGTGGAGTTCAATGTGAACAGCCATTTCCACTAGAGACTAACCTAAAGCCAATCTCATTTGATCTGTGACCTAAACCAGATAGGAATCCACTTCTTCATGGGCTCATCTATTATCATTGTTCTTACTGCATAATTACAAATTTAGATTTGCATACAATATCCTTCAGTGAGTCTTCAATTCCATGGGCCAAAATTCTGTCTGGTCATTTGCCAGCAAAAAAGCATGCTTACCTGTGCTGTTGCTATACTGCAGCAGAACCAACTGACTCCATCAAAGCCATTAACTCCACCAAAAACCACTGCGGATTCTGCTACAGAGGATCAGTTGTAATGGGATGAGCAATCAGTGGTGGGACACTGGGATCAGTAAGTGCAGTGTATATAGTTCAATGTGGTTATAACCGCTAGGTGCATAATCCCATGCACATGATTCTTATTATTAGCAGGAACCATCTACGTATGGGAGCTGTGAGTGGGTCTGCTGCTGTGAACATGGTTTCACAACCATTAGCAGAATGCTTGTGCACTATTTGATGGGTAGTTGTTCTGCTTTTCCAACCAAGCTAGAGTGTGGCCCCATATTCATTTGAGTCAATCCCAACATTTTTTATTGAATAACAATTAATTTTCACAGGAAAGGACATGGTCACACAAAGCCTGATTCTGGGCTGCCCTGTTTACAGTAATCCCAATGAAGCCAATAGGCGTTCTGCTCACGGAGCAGCTAACAGCACAGGGTCACTGTGCGGAATTCTGCACCGTTATCCCTCCCTGAATGAGATTTCAAACTTTATTCAGGGAAATGTGGCCAGTTTCGTTTCAAAAGTCAAAATAAGAGAAGCGGGTGACCCCCTTCTCTGAAATACTCAGGAGTCTGAACACTCAATTTCTGATCATTGCCAGCCTGTAACCTCTACTGAGATTAAGCAGCGCAGTCAGCAGTGACTCTGCCGATCACCTCCACATTATTGGTGTAAGGCCAAGGCCAGGGTCTGAATTTTACTAGAGCAAGCAGAATTTTAATGGGCCTCCCACAGACGGCAGAAATACATAAATAAATACATAAAAATATATCTATGGGAATTAGTGAGACGTTTTTGTCTATTGTCTCAGTGTTAGCGGTGGCATATTTGGGGTCATCCATTCTAATAACTGTAATCATACCAAAATTATTCAATGGCAATTTATTTGGCCATTTCCTATATCAAAAGGATGATGTATTAAAAACAAGTCACAGACAATTCTTTTCCTGTAAAGGGTAGGGATTCTCAATGTACATTCAGAGCCACACACACAAGTGCAAATAAGTCAACTACCACAGCTATTTAATCAGGAGCGTTTGTTGATTTGAGCAGAGCCCCTATGCTGTGAAATGAAAAAAGAAAACCAAATTTTCTTGAGCAATCTTGCTGTTCCTGCTTCAGGTGCTAGGCCATTTCACTAAAGCAGCTCAGACGAGAATGTCATTAGTTCTTAAGCCCCAGGTGAATTTGCCACTGTTCCACATGATTAAGCCAGATAATTGTGTGTTGATAGCGAATGTGGTTGGTGAAATACAATTTCTAGGACCTTCCTAAACAAACACAATGTACAAATGAGTCAAAGTGCTGTCATTTCAGTCCTTTGTCACAGGCTTTGCACTTGCAGACATCTCTGGTGAGGACTGGCGAATAATTCTACAGCATGTTGCTGTGCTCTTAAAGGTGACCTGGCTCAGAAAGTGGATCATACGTCTTTTGGCATTCAGTTTAGGGGAGAGGAAAAAAAACCCCTGTCTTGTTAAAGTGACAATGAACAATGCAGATTTACTACTTTTAGCTTGTCTTAGGCTATAAATGTAAATGATTTCTTGAAGTTTGTCTTAAAAAGCTTTCATGATTGCAGCAGATACTTTTAAAAGTGATTAAAAACCCATTAATAACATTAAATAGTATGTTCTGAATAGCAAAATACAGTAAACTTGTAAAAATCTTTCAGACAAGGGCACATATATATGCAGGTTTATTTCTGTTTCTGGCACATTAGAGGAGAGGAAATCAGGGGTCTGGTTCCCTGATTATCCCAGCCTAGACCCAACTTAAATCCAAGGCAGCTATAAGCCATGCCACTATCACAGGGTCTTTAATGGGCATTAAACCAGTGGAAGACTGGTGTAATGGAGCTTCCCCATGCCCCCTCCACACCCCCAGCACGACTCCTGTGCTGCAGGGGACAGGCAATGGACGTGTAGGAACTGGCTGCAGTGCAGATACACCCAGTTGGCAGGGGAACGTAGGTAGGTGTGCCACACGGTAACCTAGTCTGAGAACGTGATTGCTTCTCTTTTGTACTTGGTTGGAAAATGCCTTAGATAATTTCATGCTGAGAAGTAGGGGATTTGGGAACCAAGCCTGGAAAATTAGAGTTTTTATTTCTTATGAATAATGCCCAGAATGCGCTCAGCTCTGTACACACCTATAAGAAGGCCTGGACTCCGCCCCAAAGAGTTTGTATTCTAAAAAGACAAACAACAAAGTGGGAGAAATGGGCACACCATACAAGTTGAGTGGTCAGGCTGATCCCTGACCACATGTTGATAACCCTTTTAAAATATATATAGGGAGATCTTCAAAATGGGGGCTGCTTGCAGGGGGTGGAAAGCTTGTGCCTGTTCCCATCTCTCCCACACAGCATTTGGCTTCAGATGCAACATCAGTCAAAGGGGCTGGAAAGTTAGTACAACATGCCCCGGAAGTGGCACTTCCCCTGCTCCTAGCTGGGAAGGGGAAGCTGGGCCCTTTGCAGTTGAGGAGCAAGAGAAAGGGGCTGAAACAGAGCAGTGTGGCTGAACTGTGTCAGGACCGGAGGGGGCAGAGCAGAGGCTGGGCAAAGATCACAGAAAGAGGAGGGAGAGATAAGTTGCACTTTCTCATCCTTGCTCTGCCTCCTGCTGTGTCCTAGTGACTGCAGAATTTTAATGGTTTGTTTATATGGTTCTCAGTGGGACTCTGTTCATAATTCACTTCCAGGCTATGGCCTGCTACTTAAAAAGTCTGAGTCTAGGGAGTATGAGAGAGGACTCAAAGACTGAATCCTGGCCCTGCAGTTGACTTTCTATGTGACCTGAGGCATTTTTACGAAGGGCTGATTTTCAGAGGTCTGATGTGTACATGCTGGGCAACTCAGAAAATCAGACCCTTCACCTCTGGGCCTCAGTTTGCCTAGCTTCAAAATGGGGATCACTCACAGAAGTGTCGAGGAGCTTATTTAATTAACGTTGGTAAAGTCCTTTTAGAGGAAAGGTACTATTGAAATGCAGAGCGTTAGGGGGCCTGGTTCCTCTTTCACTTACACCAGGAAGAGGAGGATGAAGATGATTAATCTTTTATGAAGACCCACCTTTACAACAAACAAACAGAAGGAAAGAGATGTAGTCTGGTGAGAAATTGTCCCTAATCTTCACGTTACTTCTTTTATAGCTGGCAGTGCCAAGTGTGTCTGTCCCTTGGTTTTTTGATGTGTTGATTTGTCCCCTCCCCCAACATTTTGAATGGCTGCTGGGAATGAGAGAATTGTCCCACAGAAGTGGCAACCTGTCCCAAATCTAGTTTTACGTGAATTATGGACATGCATGTAAAGAGTCCAAAAGATTTTGTGCAGACGCCTTTCAAACGAATACCAGAATTAAATATTCCCTGCCACTCTGTGTTTTTCCAAGTCAACAGAAGGAACTGATGGGTAAGGAGGGAGGAAAAGGGAATGCAGGAGGAGAAGAGACTATGTCTCCATTTTTAAAATACTAGGTGGGCATTTCTCAAATTATCATTTTTAACACTCTCATGTCACTGAATAAGCAGCCATGTATTAGATAAGGTTACTACCCTGTAATATTTATCTTCAGTTTCTCAGTGGGGTGGGGGGGGGGGAGAGGAAAGGAGATTCACTCTCATGATTTATGATGCCATTAGATATAGGTTGTTTATCTATTTGTGCAAGTTAAACATTTCCAACCACACATTCTTCATTTTAGGGACTATCTTCCCCACCCTTTCACCCATGAACCCTCTTTCTTAGATTGTTCTGGTCATATATCTTTTTTTTCCCCCCAGACAAGAGGCAAAAGTAAGCAGCCCTCGAAAGCCAATTTCAGCTTCACCTTATGGACTAGTTGGCTAGCAGAAGCCTCTCTCCACCTCTCAGATGTGTGTCTTGGTGAAGTAGCATCGGTGCAGGGAGTAAGAAAGGCCTAAAGTTATCACCCCCTGCTCCACACAGGCTAGCCACTGGGCTGACTGAGAAAAACCCTGCTCACCTAACCTCTGTGAGTAGTCCAATGCAATTCAAAGGGGAGCAAGGTAAGCAGGGTCTGGCCAGGAAGGTATATACATTTAGCAAGCTGATGCAGCTTTCCTCTAATGCAAAACCAAAATAGGACAAATTGGGTAGGTTTTCAGCGTGGCTAGTGGGGTTTTAACTGTGTGACTCCAATTAATTTTAATTAAATTAGATTAAATGGGAATTTTAATTTTAATGGAAGTCACAGGGCTAAATCACAGCGCATTGCACTGAATTTTTACTCCTATATGTTTAACTATGCTGGCACCTGAGGTTTGGAGAAATTATTTAAAAGATTTATCCATTTATGTTGATATTGAGTTGCTCCTTAGGACCTCCATGGGGACCAGAAGACCCTAGAAAATGGAGGAGGGGCATGTTCTGCAGAGAACTGTAGATATGTTTAATTAATTAGAAAAACAGGGAAATTACTAGACTGCACCATGAACATTCAGTGCATGCCTCCAGATGAGAAGAAAACATTTCTAGCACCTCATGTTTTTAAATGCAGCATTTTGGTCTGTTAACATTTTGGAGTGTAAGTACAGCCATCAGTGTCAAACAGCAGATGATTCTCTTATTTTTTTACCAGTTAGATATTAATAATATTTATTTCTTAATAGAGAGCTCTGAATCTAAAATGGCCAGTAGGTTCCCTAAAATAACTAAAACATATGTCAAAAGAAAAAGAGAAAAAAATCCTATAGGCTATAGTCCTGTCAGAGCTGCCCCTAATGGGATCACAATGTGCAATTTAGGGGAAAGCAGAGGCAATTTTTAATAATTTTAAATAATTGTGTGCAAATAGCCTTGATCTCCCTTAAACTGCTAAATCTTTTTTATGTCTCTCAAAAAAGGCTCCAAATGGGTTTAAACAGCTTTGATGAATGTGAAATTTATCTCTGTGCTTGTAATATTTCCAGAAATAGTGCTATTAAGTTGATTTGTGCATGGACACAAATCATTAGGAAATTGGCCCCATTGTGTTTAAAAGGTTTTAGTCAGTATTTAACTCTTTGAGTGAAGAACATGCTCTAAACACTCTCAAAATGTAGATCTTGAGTACTATAAAACAAGGCATTGATCTCTCTTACCCTTAATATTCAGTGTCATGGCCACCACATGTCAGACGCTATTTTGGTCACTGACATAACTTGCCGTGTGCTTAGGCCTGAGGGATGTCAGCATTCTTGCACTGAATGGTCTTTGTACGCTGTCAACTATTCCTTAGGCAGGGAAGGCTTTAACTTCTATCACCTGCAATCTTTTCCGCTTATTGGATGTGATCATATTCCCTGAGTTTACATGGAAATAGCAGGGCTCAGCCATAACTGAAATATCCAGCCCCAAAGAGCTTCTGCCCCAAACCATTCACAATTTACAGTAGCTTACTGCTTCCCCTCTTCCCTGTCCTCATTTTGGTAAGGAGATATTAACTTTGGGTATTCAGCACCTTAGTCCTTATTCATTCTTTCTCTCCCTTTACTGCATACCAAGAGGACTGGGTGTTTCAATATCCATCTTTATACAGCAACATGGGGACTAGAGAATAAAACAGTCCACAGCTGCCGTGTCACATTCTCTTTATTCCTGTTTAATTACTTGCTGGCTTTTTCTGCTAAAGAAAAACAATCATTCTGCTTTCATAATATTTCAACAGTGTTCCATATTGAAGACTTTTATGTCACAGTTTCTTGAATATAAACTAAATGAGCTAGAGCCACAGATCTAGTCAGCTACCTTTTTGTCTACCAGACTCAAACAGATGGTATCAACCAGTTGGAACACTCTTAGTTATAAGCCATTAAGACGAGCAGCGGGTCAGAGACTTAAAAAATAGGCAAGTATGTATTTGTGCATAATGAGTTTCTAACTAGTGAACAGTATAATTTAGTAAAATGGAGGCAAACCTATTTCTGTTATGAAACTGCTGGAATACCAATTTCCAACTCTAGTGATCAGAGCCATTCTCATTTTCAGTTAGCTTTATTGTAAGGATAAGTGAATAAAAAATGAATGCCTTCCTTTAATTTATCCTGGATATTCCTCAGACATCCCAGAAACTGGATCTCACTGTTTAAGGGCCTGACCCAAAGCCCTGTGACATCAATGAAAGAACACCCTTTGAGTTCAACAGGTTTTTGGTCAGGTTCCAAATGCCCTGCCCACTGCAGTATCACTTAAATGGGAGTGAAAGATACCAAGAACAGAGGTTTATTAGGAAAAAATTAAGACTATCAGCTAAAGCCTCCTCTAGTTCTAGGTTATTTAGACTGTAAGCTTTTCAGGGAAAGAACTCTCTTACTATATGTCTGTACAGTACTTTGCGTAATGGGGCCCCATACTTGGTTGGGGCTTCTAAGGTTCTGTTGCAACACAAACAGCATTAACGATAGACACCAAAAAGTCAAGGTGCATGGCAAAACCTGTCTTTTGGACTGTAGGCTGCTCAGGGCAAGGACTGACTTTCTTTATGTCTCGTGTAATATCAGGCGTGTTGTCAGTGGTTGACCAATATAAATACAACAATAATAAGCAGGTCAATAAGAAAAGAATTGTATGCTCAATTTTTTGCCTGAAGAAAACACCATGTAAGGTTCAAAGAATTCCTGTTGCTGTACAATATCATCAGCTACTAATACTGTACACTATTAATAGTCCTGTTAGTCATGTATTAAACATTTCTTACTAAATTAGTAGTAGCTGCTATCATATTACCAATTCTGGTGCTGCATTAATTATCTACTAATCCAACTATGACAGCGATACATATTCACAGTAGTCAAACATAAAAACTTGCCCATAGCCTTCAATAACTAAGTCTATGTCTGCACTGCACCATGGGGCAGAGTATGGAGGTGTGAACTGCAGCACGTACCAAAGTGCAGGGCTGTAACTACCCTGTGTGGATTCTGCTGGAGTGAACTAAAAGGTATCTAGTTTGCATTAGCATAGTCCTCTCTGAAGAGGACTATGTTAACACAAAATAGGTACTTTTTAGTTTGTGACAGAAGCGTCCACACAGGGCAGTTACAGCCCAGCACTTTGGTATGTGCTGCAATTCACATCCCTGTAGTCCTAACTGTGGGGTCATGTAGACAAGCTCTAAATAACTTTATCTCAGTAAAATTATTCCAAGTATTTCTAATAGTTATGATAGGGAAGCACAAGGGAATACTGTAGCTACTCAATAAACAGTAGTTATTTAGCTAAGATAAAATCAGCCAATATTTAAGAGTGACCAATGTATGCAAATATACAGTGCCATACCACACTGGTTATTGACAAATCATGACAGACATTGAATACATTCAGAATACTGAGCATATGGATAAGTGAGGGAATTAGGAGATTATTATTTATTTGTATTACAGTAGGCCTAGTGGATAAAGTCCCCCTGTGCTATGACTGTACAAACATATAACAAAGATATAGTTCCTGCCCCAAAAAGCTCACAATCTAAGGGTAAGACTATAGACAATAAATAAAAAGAGATGGGGCTTGCAAGGGAACAGTAATATTATGCTGGGAGATGGCATGATAAACAGCTGCTTAACAAATGTCAATGTTGATGGCCTTGACTATAGCTGGTCAGGCATATTCCACCAATTTTTGTGTGTGGAAAATGCAGTTTGCACAAAATTCAATTTTTCCCATAATTTTAAAAATTGAAAATAAATATTTTGGGTTTTTTTTTTGGGAGGGGGGCAACTGAGATCAAAACATTCTGGTTTGTTGAACCAAATCACAACTTTGTTTCAGATCAGTTCAACATTGATCTGTGTCTGCCTCCACTGCCTCTTGGGAGTTGCAGCTCATATGCCTCAGGCCTCTATGGACCAGGGTTCCTGGCTGGACTCCCATGATGCACCCATGTATCTCCCATGATGCACCATGGTCCCTCATCTGGTTCGTGTATTCCATCATGGGAGTCACACGAGTACAGTGCATCAGCAATGAGGTAGTCTAGCTGGGAAGCCTGGCCCAGAGGAAAATGGAGATATAAATGTCCTGAACTACATCTCCTATGAGGGACTATAGTCAACTCAAGGGGACACAGATTGATACTGAACCAAGCCAAAACACAACATTTCAGTTTGGTTTAACAAACCAAAACATTCCAGTTTAGAAGGAGAGACACATTTAATTTAGATTGGAAATGTTGAAACAAAACATTTAGACATAGATTCATCGATTCTAAGGCCAGAAGGGACCTCTGCGATCATCTAGTTCCATGTCTCAATTGAAATTTTTCAGGATTTTCTGTTCAATGAAATATTTCAGTATTTTGATTTTTTTTTAATCCCAATTTGGAATGAAAACAAACATCAAAACATCAGAATTTTCCGAGGGGCAGAAATTCCAATTTTCAACCAGCTCTAGCTATGTTCCTGTTTCATGTCATAGAAGTTTCCGATATTTAAATATGGATAACCACAGTTATGCTGGACTCGTTCATTTATGCAGGCCTCTGCTCATCAGTCAGCTACTTCAGAACTGAATACTTATGCATGTGAAACAGAATATTCATGAAGTCTGGTTGGGAAGTTTAGTTTCTCAGGAAATGACTCTTTGACTGCCTTTAGCTGGGGAGGTCCTTTGACTAGACAGCAGGGAATGAGAGATCCTTTGATCCTCTGCTTACCCATTAGCTAGGCAGAGGGGGGTGAGGTCCAGCTGATTGGCTGCTGTGTGCTCTCCATTGCCTATTTAAGATAAACCTGGGCTTTTCATCCAGTTTGGGGCTTACACCAGCTCTAAAACCTCCTTCACAAGCCCCAGTGCAGAGTGTGGAAAGGATCAGGGATGTGGGGGTTGTCACAGCAGAATGGTTATTCCCAGCTGGTGGATGGTCCTTTAGGTACTATTACCAGCTAGTGCAAGATAGAGCAGTCTCCAAATTCTTCTAACCAGGGAGTTGGCAGAGACTCAGGGAGTTGTAACTGGTTCCCTGACAACTCCCGAACACCCTCTGCTCTGCTTGAGCACAGCAGAGAATCTGGCCTTCAGTGTCTTCCATCATGAAAACATATACTTTATACTGGACAAAAATGTATGTTAAGCACCTCTCCTTTTTGCTATGCAGACAGACAGCAAGGGAAATAAAACCAGGGCAGCTAGTTTGATTTGCCAGAGTACACACACACTAGGAGGCATGTCCTCTGAGGTAGCGAGATGTCACTGATATACTTCTATAGAGGTGTTTCTCTAAAGACTCAACTCTCTCTCATACATCCAGCAGGTTGAATGTCTCGCCTACTCCTCTCCAAAGGGACTGGTAAGTATAAAAGGGAGAGACTATATAAGTAGTCAGGCATGCACAGCTCCAATGAGGTAAGCAGGTACCAGCAACCTTTGATATGACATTATATTAGAAGATTATAAAACAATGCATGTACAAATACATACAGACACACAGACTCACACTCAAAGCTTGTTTTTCCCCATAAAGTTGCAGGCTATGTTCTGTTGTTCTTCATTTCAAAAACCACAGTACAAACTCCCTGGGAGTCACAGAGGCTGAGGGATGTTCAGCAAGGTGAGCTGGGAAAGCTGCCTTTGCTTTGCGGTGAGGGAGCAGATTAAAACTGTCTAAACACCTCATTTCCCTGTGGGGCCCAGCTATTTGAGAGCAATTCAAGCTCCACTGCACCAAGCAGCGTAACTTCACTTCCACGAAATATTGTCGTTCCCCTCCCCACCTTGGTCTTCATCAAATTTAAGTGATCTGTATCCACCAAGACAGATATATTCAGTTCCTTTGTACTCTTTATCCAGCAATGGATGTTTATGAATATACAGGTGCACACAGTACCAGTGCTGGGGGAGGAAAATGATACTCAAATAAAGTCAGACTGTTTTCAGGCAGCATCCCCGGCTGCCCTGGAAGAGAGCTCGCTAAACATGCTTTCCCGTTCGGAATTACAATCTCATAGAATCACATTCATGCAAAGTTCTGATGGAACAAAAACCTTAATAAATCCAGTTGTCGATGATGCACTCTGCTGCAGTGTTCATTATGGCACGCACTGCATACTTCCTCTAAATCAGGTGAAAACCGGGTTCCTTTCTGTCTGCCTGATGTACAGCTCTGCGCTAATGCGGCACCCAGTCTGAAAAGTCAAACACTCTGCAGTTGCAGAGTAACCCCCCACTAGATCTGTACAATTAACAAACTTGTACTTACACATCTGGAAGGTCCTCAACATCTGACTTGCTAACAGACTGGTGATATCCGGAAAGTCTTTTAAAAAAAATGTTGGTGAGGGGTTCACATGTTAAGAGCACCAGTCCTCAGTCTTGTTTGGAAAGTAGTTTTTAATACCCATTTGGAGTGTGGATGAAGGTGAAAGTTGTCAGGCTGTGAAAAATGAAATCAGTGTTGGCTGACCTGAAATAGGGCCGTAAAGTTCTATTCCTCACAAAGGCAAGATATATTATTGCTGTAACGCCATTATTCCGCTCCATCACTTTTAAACCTTGTTCCCATTATCTGCAAGTTAAATATAACCCTATGTAAAAACAGGAAGGACAGTGCTAAGTTGTCCAGCTTAACAGCACACACTTAAAACATAATAGAGCACTTGTTACTGTATTTTATGGAACGGAAACTCCAAATGTAAAGATGTATTAAGGAAATATCTCAAAGTTATTAGGGAAGGATATTTACAATTACAGATTGCTTTATATTATGCTTTTATGAACATCTCAGGAAATGAAATAGCCCTCAGCTGTAGAGAGTGAAGAGGGAGGTAATTTTCCTTAATACGGGTGATAAAATTAATCTGATTGAAATCGCTAGCGATTATTTCGCAGAATACTGAGTGGCAGTACAATCACTTACACTCTTTTATATTTTTTTAGTCAAAGCTCGTGTAGATGAAAGCTAATTACAAAGTAGTGATGTGAAGCGCTAAGGAAATAGTTTGTATAGCATAGAACAGGCACGGCTAATTGGGGTTTGTGATTACACAGATTGTTGTTAGGGAGAATTAACTACCAGCAGTCTCTCCTGCAAAGCTTCTCATCAAGGGAAAGTAAAAATAGACACTGGATCTGTTATTTATCTAATTATGCCATGAATATTTTCACAAGCATGTTACACACTCTCAAATGGTTTAAACTTTCAGTCCCATGCTGCTTGTGATCAAAGTATCAATATGGAGTTTTTGACAATGGGTTTTCTTCAGCTTACCTTACCAAAATCCTCTTTTGCACACTCCTCTACTTCCTCTCCATAAAGCCATTCTTGGAAGCCTAAATAATGCGGTAAAGTATGTTACAGGAACTGACTGGACCAAATTCATCCCTGGTGTAATAACACTGAAGACAATGGAGGTATGTCAGGGATGCATTTGACCCAGGGCCTTTTGCCAATCTTTGTTTAGCAGAACTCAGTGGCAACATGAAGCCCTCAGTACTCTTATTATCTTTGGTAACCTAATAGACAGCCATGTGGTGCGGGAACAATTTAATAAAAATCTTACTGGGTTTCAGTTAATGTTCAGTCAATTTCTGTTGTATTATTATTATTTAGACTGTGGAAGAGCCCACAGAATGAGAGGCCCTTTCCAAATGCACTTGAAGACAGTCTCTGCCCCAAATTGCTCACAGTTTAAAAAGACAAAGACAGATGAAAAGTGAGGGAAAGGACTGTTACTTACAAAGGCCCTGATCCTGGAACTTGATCCATCCAGGAGGACCCTTATATGCACGGAGTCCCACTGAACTCATTAGGACTCCGTGTGGGTGCAATGTGATAACAGATGCATGGCTTCTTTGTTAAATACTCCGGTTTGCATTTTGCTACTGTCCTTTTTTGCTGGTCCATAATAACTTCAGCAGTTTTGAAAACTCATGTTATAAAGTCCTACAAACAATAGGGAAGAAATTATGCAGAAAGCAAAAGAAAGTCCTAATGACTATATGAGTTAATGCATATTACCTAATAACAGATTCAGCAAACTTTGGACACCACCAAAAAGAATAGGGGTGTATGGAGAGAACACCCTGAAAATATGTCAGGTGGTTTGTTACATTCACCTCTGCTGACTTGTCAGAAGCTCCAACATGTATTTTTGTCAATCATGGATACATCCTCTGGGAAAGAGTACTTCCTGGAATGACCTAGCAATGTCAGAAAAACACATTGGCCAGCACTAATTCCCTTGATTCTCCATAAGCAGCACTTCATGGAATGACTTCGCCTCAGTGGAAATCCTGAGATGTTGATGGTGATATTTTTCACAGACGTAGTGTCTTGCAAAAGGAGCATTTGAATAGAGTACCCGTGAGTATTTGGAAGACATCTGAGAGAACAAAATATTTTCCATTGACCTAATTGCAATTTTGCATTTTACCCATTGTATAAAGAAGGCTAAATCTTTTAGAACCAGTTTACAGCTTTAAGATTAATGGGCAATATGTGTCCGTTTAATAAGTCATACAAAAACTGGGGCCAACATTATCAAAAGTGGCTTCTGACTTTGGTGGTCAATTTGAATCACCTTGGGGCTGACCATCAGGAGTGCTGAGCTCTCAGAGCCCCCCCCCCACTGACTTGAGGCCCAGAAACTGAGACACCCAAAATATCAGAGGCCTTTTTGGGCAATTTTGGCCTGAGTTTTTCCTTTGCTTTCTTTTTTTCTCAAAGTTCCTTATGTGACAGTTAGCAAAGACGATGAAGTTCTATGGGCCATTTACAACCCCTCCACATAACTAAACTCAGAAGGATCTGAGATGTGACAATAGTGAAACAGCAGGGAAGAAAATGCTGCATCTCACGCTGACAAAAAGCAGCAGCATTTTAAAAATTATCAGAGGGAGCAAGTGATGTGGCTAAAAGAAAAAAGAAAGCGGCTGAGAAGATACATTACCTATGAAAGGCAGCATTAATCACACACAACAAGGCCCAGAATCCACTCATCTCTTAAGAGGAGCCAGCATTATTGTCCTAGTGGGGATGCTTAACACTGGGCTGCTGGAAACCAACATGTTGTAACTCCATCACCATTGCCACCATGGCAACTTTCAGGGGCAGAGTATTGGGGGTCCAATGTCAGAAGTTAACAAAATGGAAGTGTAAGTTACACATCAGCAGGGGTGCTGGAACAATTTGTGTAGCTGGGGTGCTCAAAGCCATTGAACCAAAGTGTAAACCCTGTATATGATAGAAACCACTTCAAGCCAGGGGGTGCAGCAGCACCCCCTGCACCCCTAGTTCCAGCACCTATGCACATCTGTTTAAAGTAGCATCAGTCAGCCTAAGTGAGTGTAAATTGACCAAATTCACTCAGGATCTGTGATAACTTCTGCTGATGCAGACCTTGGCATATGGCTCCAGCAGCAGAAAGTCCTTGCAGAAGGGGTTGTGTGATGTCAAGAGAACCACAATTTCGCCTCCCCTGGGGGGGCCTATAGCCAGCCACTGCAGCTCCAGAAATGGGAGGTGCTGGCTGGGGAAGAAACATAATTGGAACAACCAGGGCCAGTGCCAATACAGTGGCTCTGTTAAGGGTTCACTTATCATTGGGTGCTGGCTTGTGGCCATGTCTGGGGATTAGCTCCATTCAGGTCAGATGCCTCCCTTCTAACAGTTGCTCACATCATGTCCCTCCTCACTCTCTGGGACTCACGGAGCTCTCTCTTCGTGACTCAGGGTGCTCCCTCTTCGTGGCTTGGCTCTTATCACAATAGTTTTCCCCTTTCAGCTGTCCACAGGGTGGCCAACTTTCTAATTGCACAAAACTGAACACCCTAGCTCTGCCCCTTCCCCAAGGCCCCACCCCTTCCCCAAGGCCCTGCCCCCTACTCGCTACAGTCCCCCTCCCTCAGTAGCTCGCTCTCCCCCACCCTCACTCACTTTCACTGGGCTGGGGTTGGGGTGTGGGAGGGGGTGAGGGCTTTAACTGGGGGTGCGGACTGCAGGCTGGGGACAGAAATGAGAGGTTCAGAGTAAGGGAATGGGGCTCTGGGCAGGGGCAGGGAGTTGGCGTGTATGATGGTGTGAGGGCTCTGGCTCAGAGTGCGGGCTCTGGGGTGGGACTTGGGATGAGGGTTTTGGGGTGCAGGAGGGTGCTCCAGTCTGGGATTGAAGGGTTTGGAGGGCAGGAGGGGGATCAGGTCTGAGGCAGAGGGTTGGGGTGTGGGGGGGCTCAGGGGTGCAGGCTCTGGGCGGCACTTAGCTCAATCAGCTCCCAGAAGCAGTAGCATGTCCCCCCTCCAGCTCCTATACAGAGGTGCAGCCAGGTGGCTCTGCGTACTGCTCTGTCCACAGGTGCTGTGCCCGCAGATCCCATTGGCCACCGTTCCCAGACAATGGAAGCTGCAGGGGCAGCACCTGACTGTCCCTAGGCATAGGAGCCAGATGGGGAACGTGCCAGCTGCTTTTCAGAAGCCACATGGTGCGGAAACTAGCAGGGAGCCTGCCAGCTCCGCTGCGCGGCGACACCAACCAGACAGTCAATGGCTCGGTCAGAGGTGCTGACCGGAGCTGCCAGGATCCCTTTTGACCAGGTGTTCCCGTTGAAAACCTGGTCACTCTATCCATTACATGTTACACCTCCTTATGCCCACTGCAACCCTCACCTTCTATCTTCTTGCTATGTACTCTCCAATTTACACTCCCTCACACTGACTTACCATTGTAAAACTAACATCACTATCACCTCAGTTTGACCCCTTGTCATTCAGCCACCTCAGTGGTTGTGGTCCCTTTCTTGCACATCTCAAGTTAATGCTGCTTGGAACAAGATCAAATGTGGTGCTGTTTTGTCTGCTCCTAATAGTACTGAAGGGTAATATATGGAGCTTGCACGTTGGGTACTGATTCCTCCTAATGTCCATATGATTAGGTCCTTTCCTCAGTGTGTGAGCTAGCTATGGCTATGCGGACACTGGCCTGACCATCATGTATCTTTGGCTGAAGCACGACACTTAACCACACATTTATGATTGTGGTTGGTTCCATTTTGTGGTAACTTCCAACTTTCTTCTTCCCTCTGCATGATGGTGTAAGAAACAGAATATTGGCTATTACACATAAGGATAGACGGGACATAGGCATTGCCATACTGGATCAGACTGCTGCCCCATCTAGTTCAGTAGCCTGTATTTGAAAGTGAGCAGCTTTTGCAGCTGTTTCCTCAGAGGAAGATTCAAGAAACCCTGCAGCAGGCAGTCGTGGGATAACCTGCCCACAGGGAACAGTTCTTTCTAATCCTTAGGCTGCTTTATGCCTGTGGATTTACATCCCTTCCACAACTGTTGGATTTTTTAATCCTTACTCTGGATATTTTTGTTATCCATATACATGTCCAGTACATACACTATTCCAGTATAATATTCTGCACCAGTACACAGTCACATTTGTTCTTTATTTTAACATCTCGCAGAATAATAGGAGTGAAGATGACAAAATATGAAGGATATTATCAATATACGTCTTTCCCCATAAAATAAGTTATTCTTAAATGACTAAGGCTATATTGTAAAATTATATTTTTCACACTATTATTAACAGCTTGCCACTAGCAACACACTATAGTCTATATATGTTATCAGCAATTTCACTGTACTTCTGTATGAAGGGAAGATAAAAATTATACTGTATGCGGGTATGCAAATGATGAAGAGTCTGGACCTGTGCTTAGTAATTCTCATATGCTCCTGTACTTTGTCCACCTCGACTGACAGGTACTGAAAATTAAATGGTTTTCAATAAAAAGTCTGTAACCTGAAATGAATCCCCACAGGATAATTAGAGTATCTGTCTCATAAAAAGTAATCATGTGTCTGCTACTTGTGAAGAATCCTCCATAGCTGAGCAGCAACCCCGGAGCTCCGGTCAAGTCAGACCTTTAATACTCATGAGATGTAACACTCACCTGCCCTTTATGGGCGATAAGGTATCCTGTGAGGGGCAGCACAGTGTAGCACTACCAATTCACTCATGGGAAAATCTTTCCACGAACACAACACCTAACAGTTGTCCCAGGTTGGTGCCCACACCCCTACTTTGACTGGCAGAGGATCCAGAAGCTCAGCTCCTGTTACTCCAGAAGCCCACACCACCCATTCCCAAATTCATACCTTTCCTGCACAACGGCTGTGCTCTAGAACACACTGTGCCCCCAGTGAACTCTGCAAATTCTGCCACCCCTCTAACTCTGCTGAAATCAGGGGCCATTCATGCCTATGATGCAACAGATAGCACAGGATCAACCCCAAGAACAGAATACCAAAATATTGTATAACCTACCTGAGTCAGGACTTCTTAAATCAAACGATAGAAAATGGGAAAGAACATGTGCCCAGTCAAAACCCAGCATTGGCAGCTACACATACACAATAGCACCTAGTGGCCCCTGCTTACACTGTACATCTCCACTTAGATATAGGTAACTGAGGCACAGAAAGGTGAAATGACTTGCCCAAGGTCACATAGGAAGGCTGTGGCAGAGCTGAGAATGGAACCCAGATTTCTTGGGTTCCAGTCCAGTGCCAAGTAACTGATTTACTTTACAGTACAATCAGCACAACTGGTCCTTTGATTTCAAACCTTCTCAGATGTATTAAACTATTGCCCCTGAAAAACTATTGAGGTGAAACATTCTATATTCCAACATGTCCAGGGGCAGAAAAAAAAAAAAGAAAAAACACTGAACGCAGACACATGGATATGGCAAACATACAACACACTAATACATGTTGAAAACAATACTGTACAGTATCCTGTTCTTGCCACAACAGTCTTTATAAAACCTGATAGCTAGATGTGAGTCCTTCAGATTAAAAGGCTTAATAACAACTACAGAATTTTGGTAACTAAATAATAAAGTTTGCAACTTAAATTTGGTTTAGAGATCATAAAAAAGAATGTGTCAATTCCAAATATTCTGAATGTATTTAAAAATTTGATTTGTAACATATGTATTAGGGCTGTCAATCGCAGACTAACTCAAAAAAGTTAATCATGATTAAAAAAAATTAATCATGATTAATCACACTGTAAACAATAGAATGCCAATTGAAAACTATTAAATATTTTTGGATGTTTTCTACATTTTCAAATATATTGATTTCAATTACAACACAGAATACAAAGTACACAGTGCTCACTTTATATTTATTTTTTATTACAAATATTTGCATTGTAAAAAAACAAAAGAAATAGTATTTTCCAATTCACCTCATACCAGTATTGTAGTGCAATCTCTTTATCATGAAAGTTGAACTTACAAATGTAAAATTATGTACAAAAATATAACTGCATTCAAAAATAAAACAATGTAAAGCTTAAGAGCCTACAAGTCCACTCAATCCTACTTCCGCCAATCGCTCAGACAAACAAGTTTGGTTAAAATTTGCAGGAGATAATGCTGCCAGCTTCTTGTTTACAAAGTCACCTGAAAGAGAGAACAGGCATTTGCAGGGCACTTTTGTAGCCGGGGTTGCAAGGTATTTAGGTGTCAGATATGCTAAACATTTGCATGCTACTTCATTCGTCAGCCACCATTCCAGAGGACATGTTCCATGCTGATGATGCTCGTTAAAAAAATAATGCATTAATTACATTTGTGACTGAACTCCTTGGGGGAGAATTGTGTGTCTCCTGTTTTGTTTTACCTGCATTCTGCCATATTATTTCATGGTATAGCAGTCTCAGATGATGACCCAGCACATGTTCGTTTTAAGAACACTTTCAAAGCAGATTTGACAAAATGCAAAGAAGGTACCAATGCGAGATTTTTAAAAATAGCTACAGTACTTGAACCAAGGTTTAAGAATCTGAAGTGCCTTCCAAAATCTGAGAGGGATAAGGTGTGGAGCATGCTTTCAGAAGACTTAAAAGAGCAACACTCAGATACGGAAACTTCAGAACCCGAACTACCAAAAAAGAAAATCAACCTTCTGCTGGTGGCATCTGACTCAGATGATGAAAATGAACATGTGTCAGTCCGTTCTGCTTTGGATTGTTATTGAGCAGAACTCCTCATCAGCATGGACGCATGTCCCCTCGAAGAGTGGTTGACGCACGAAGGAACATATGAATCTTTAGCGCATCTGGCACATAAATATCGTGCGGTGCCGGCTACAACAGTGCTATGCGAATGCCTATTCTCACTTTCAGGTGACATTGTAAACAAGAAGTGGGCAGTATTATCTCCTGCAAATTGTAAGCAAACTTGTTTATCTGGGCAATTGGCTAAAGTAGGACTGAGTGGACTTGCAGGCTCTAACATTTTACATTGTTTTATTTTTGAATGCAGGTTTTTTTGTACATAATTCTGTATTTGTAAGTTCAACTTTCATGATAAAGAGATTACACTATACTACTTGTATTAGCTGAATTGAAAAATACTATTTCTTTTGTTTTTTTTTATAGGGCAAATACTTGTAATTGAAATAAATATATTTGAAAATGTAGAAAACATCCAAAAATATTTAAATAAATGGTATTCTATTATTGTTTAACAGTGTGATTAATCACACGATTAATCACTATAGCAGGGTGCTGGTGCGGAGGCATCTAATTAGCCCCTGCTCAGCCAGCCCCAATCAGGGGAAATAGATTGGGGCTGGGGAGAAGTCTGGTGCCTGGCCTTTAGAACTGGCTGCACCTGTGGGCCTGAGGGTTCAAGGGCGATAAAGGCTGGCTGGCAGCCAAAAGGAAGGGAGGATGGCCAGGGGAAGGTCCGTCTCCGGGCTGAGGGCAGGCTCTGGGTGGAAGTGGAGATTGTAAGGCCTGCAAACTGTATATCGTATATCACTGGTGGTGGAAGAAGTCTGTAAATAAAGCCACGGATGTTGCAGAAGGAAAAGCCTCTCTGTGCTTTATTGGGGCAGCCAGTGGGCCCCAGGAAGAAGGCCAGGCAGAGGACTTGTTACAAGTGGGGGCTCGTCTGGGATCTAGTGCCAAAGACACAGTTTGGCGACCCGGCAATGGAGAGCACCCTGCAGTGGCTCACCGAGCAACAGACAGAGATGCAGAAAGCACTACAGTCCTTCCAGCAGTCCCACCAGGTGGAGAGGCATGATCTACTCGCTTGGCAGGCAGAGCAACAGAGGGCCCTACAGGATTTCATCAAGGAGCAGTTGACAGTGCAGCAGCAGCTCCTGCAAAAGCTGGTGAGTCCTGCTGGGGGAGTTGGCACCTGGGCCCCGGGCCTCAGGCTCTGTAAGATGGACCCAGCAGATGACCCCGATGCCTTTTTGAGTACCTTTGAGCGGGTGGCCCTGGGTGTGGGATGGGACCGGACAACCTGGGCCCTGCGGCTGGCCCCCTATCTTGCGGGGGAGGCACAGGCTGTGTATATGGCCCTGACGGATGCCCAACCAAGGGACAATGATGCCGTGAAGGCAGCGATTTTGGATCACCTCGGGCTTTCGGCTGAGAAATATCAGCAGAAGTTTCGGGCAGCCCAGTGGGTGGGGGACGTGCGACCCCGGGCCTTTGCTCAAAAATTAACAGACTGGGCAACACGGTGGTTGAGACCCGATGCCCACACCGTGGGACAGATAATGGATCAAGTGATCCTTGAACAGTTTATCCAGTGCCTTCCCGATAGCGTGCGGGTTTGGGTGCGGCGACATCAGCCGGCCACCGTAGAAGCCGCCGTGCAAAGAACGGAGGAGTATGCAGAGCCTGACTTCCCACCAAGGGAGCATCGAACCCCGCGGGACACAGAGGGGAGCAGGAAACCCCGTGAGCACGCTGGGGTGAAGCCGGTAGACAGGCGACGGGACCCCTAGCTGCTCAGGGCAGCTCGTATGCTGGCGGTGTGGACAGCTGGGACATAAAAGCCGGGATTGCTCGGTGATGGAGTGTGGAGCAGCTAAATTTTGTGGATGGATTAAGACTGGGGTGCGGAAAAAGAGGCGCGGATTGGCCACTATCCCGGTGCGGGTTGGGAAAAGGCCCCAGAGGGGTCTAGTGGATACAGCCTCCACTCGCTCCCTTATACAGCGGCGCTTAGTGAAGCCGTATTGGCTCATCCCTGGGGAACACATGTTAGTAGAATGCATCCACGGGGATAGGGAATATTGTCCCGTGGCCCAGGTACCCATTGAAGTGCAAGGGCTGTTTACTTGGAAGTGGGTGGGGGTAATAGAGGGGTTGGCCTACCCCGTGGTCCTGGGGCTGGACTGGCGCCCTCCCCAGAAGGGGGGAGAGACCACGGAGAAGGGACCGTCGAGGAAAGGGGGAAAGAGAACCCTGGAAAGAGAGGGCAAGACCCTGGTTGAGTTGGACCCAGGGCAAGGGGAGGCCCCACGACCTCCAGGGGGAAAAGCCGAGCAGCCTAGACACCCAAGCCAAAATAGGGAGCCTGAGGGCGTCACTGAGGAGCAAAGTGAGCTTCCCAGGCAAGAGCGCCAGGGGGGGACCCCCGGGGAGGGTGGAAGAAACCCAACAGGGGGAGGCCCAACATCAAAGGGACAGAGGGCCTGGACCCAAGACAGGGGGCCGACTCGGGGCAGCAGGCTCTGAGCCGGCAACCCCATTAGAAAAGGAAGGGAAGCTTCCGGGGCGGCCGGCCCAACCATGTGACTGGTGTGAGGACCTCTGGGTGAGTGTGGACATGTGGGGTGCCCCGCCTCCTACCCAATGCACCTTTTGTGGGTGGGGCATACCAAAGCCCCATGGGGTGGTGCCTGGGGATCCCTCAGCTGGGCAGGAGGCCAACCCCAGAGTAAAATCCCTGGACAAGGAAAGCGAGGCCGAGGAAGACCAGGCCTGGCACCAGCTTAAGGGGGAAGGTGTGTAGCAGGGTGCTGGTGCGGAGGCATCTAATTAGCCCCTGCTCAGCCAGCCCCAATCAGGGGAAATAGATTGGGGCTGGGGAGAAGTCTGGTGCCTGGCCTTTAGAACTGGCTGCACCTATGGGCCTGAGGGTTCAAGGGCGATAAAGGCTGGCTGGCAGCCAGAAGGAAGGGGGGATGGCCAGGGGAAGGTCAGTCTCCAGGCTGAGGGCAGGCTGTGGGTGGAAGTGGAAATTGTAAGGCCTGCAAACTGTATATCGTATATCACTGGTGGTGGGAGAAGTCTGTAAATAAAGCCACGGATGCTGCAGAAGGAAAAGCCTCTCTGTGCTTTATTGGGGCAGCCAGTGGGCCCCAGGAAGAAGGCCGGGCAAAGGACTTGTTACAATCACGATTAATTTTTTTTAATTGCTTGACAGCCCTAATATGTATGTGAAGCCTGCAATGATGCTAACTTCTTGGATACAGTCAGATCTCACAAGCCAAATGAGATTCAGCCACCTCTTTACTGAGATTTGAGACACATGGGGAAACATAAGAAGTGGTGTTGCTAACGTAGCATAAGGCACTCTTCCCTTTCAGTCATTAATGAATCTACATCCCAGCATGATGCTATAAGCCACTGGATTACTGGACATAATAGCTTTCAAACAGATGTAAAAACAATTTATTCAATCAGCAAGCAGAAACATAGTGAAATTATCTGTGAACACATTCCTGTATTTGCATATTGGAGGTGCACACGTGTGCACGTGCACATATATACACACGCTAATTTAGTTTCAATTCCTGAGTAACTAAGACCTCATCCACTCCTGGCATGTCTTCATCCATCCAATTCTAGATCTTGGCCCGTCTCTCTGACATGTCCTCCTGCTGTTTTGCAATTAGTTTCAATGTAATTTGACCAAAAATGAACTTCAAATTTTCCTTCCTAAATTCTCTCCACTACCCCCATTTTCTGTCACTGTCAACAGCACTGCTAACCTCCGCAGAAGCTGAGTTTCATCTCTGAATCCACTCTCTCCTTCTTCCCCACTCACCAAAAGGTATGTCCAAATTAGAACGGAGTGAAATTCGGAATTTCCATTGTGCTGGAAATTCTCACATTTCAACATTTGTTTTCACCCAACTCAAGACAAAAGGTTGAAATTTGGAATTTTTTTGTCAAATGGAAATTCTGAAACCATTTGATTAAGAACTGACTGTTCTACAGCTTCCATGATGCAAAGCTAGGGTCAGAGGAAGATCTGCATTGCATTATGGAAGATGTAGTCCTCCAGGGAGCTCGACCCATAGGAAGAATGGGGGCTGTTTGAAAGTAGATTAATCTAAACTGAACAAAGGCACTCTAAGCGCAGAGTAAGAGTGTTCACCTGGGAAGGAAATGCAGAAGAGCTCTTGCATTTTAAATTCACACCCTAGCTATTTTGCACTAATTTTCCTGTGAATTCCCCATGTAGACAAGCCCTAAAACAGATATTGCCCCTATGCTCTAGACCATACCAGTGTAGTGAGAGGTAGCAACCGTTGAATCTATATGTTAAAAAGATCTTGGGGCAGTCTGAGGAGTTACTTCGGTACCCTGTAAACTGGTTGTAAAAATAATTAAAAATAGAATTATAAACCACTTGGAAAATCATGAATTGATAGGGCCTAATCAGCCTGGATTCTGTAAAGGAAAATGAACAAACTTACTTGCTTACTTATCTATTTTTCTGGATAGGTCAATAAAATAGCGTATCAAGGGAAACTGGTTGATATAATTTATTTGGACTTTCAAAAAGCCTTTGACTAAGTCAAAATGCCCTAAATAGTCATGGAGTGAGAGATAAAGTACTGTAATGTAAGAAACAGAAAATAAGGAGTAGGAATAAATGAACATTTTTCATCATAGCAAAATGTTAACAGGGTGCCACAAGGTTCCATACTAGGACCAGTGCTGTTTAATATACTTATTAATGATCTGAGAAAGGCATTCAAAATTTGCAGATGACATAACATTAAATCTTAAGAGGAGTGGACAAAATAATGAATAGTATAGTGAAGGTAGATCAGGAACCTCTGTTCATCCTGCCACATTATACAAGAACAAGCAGCCATGAACTGAAACTAAAAAGGTAGGAAATTTACAGCTGATGAAAGGAAATAATTTTTTGTGCAATGCACAATTAACCACTGTAACTCATTGCCACAACATATCACTGAGGCCAAGAGCTTAACGGAAGTCTAAACTGGATTGCATATTTATACGGATAGAAAGACTATCCAGAGTTATAATAGTAAATATTAACAAATAAGTGAAGTGGGGAAGGGATAGTGAAGACTGTTGTGATTATTGGATCTAAAAAATTACCCCAATTGTTAGTTGAAATGTAAAAAGTAAGTGCAAGTTTATACAATGTCACAATAACATATGCAGTGCTGTAACTCAAAAGCATGTCTTTCTCACCAACAGGAGTTGGTCCAATAAAATATATTACCTCACCCATCTTGCCACAATAACCTGTACTTTTCTGCTTGCTTAGAAATTAACCAGGGAACATAGGTCAAGTTGTTTTCAATAATTAAATGTTATGAAACAGGTGCAAGAAAACCACAGAGAAACTGGATTAGCCTAAACAAAAAAAGGACCTACTGATATGATTCAAGGATTGTGTTAACATTTGCTTGTTAAAAACAGGAGATATGTAGCTAGAAGTTAATGAATCAAAATTGGTGTGGCAGATATTAGGCCTAACTGTTGGACAAAATAATGAAGATGAACTATGCCACCAGCTTTTCCTCTTTCTGGGTTTCTTAAAAAGTTTGAAAAAAAAAAAAAGTTCTGTTCTCCTGTCCCACCTTGAATCCCAGCTCATCTTGTTTCATCTTATCTTCCCTGACCCATGATAGAAGGAGCAACACAGACTGAAAGACTTTCTTCCTGAGAGGAAGGCAGTATGTCTTGCTCTGTTCAAAGAACTTTGTTTTTCACTTGTGAGTCCTGAAAATAATAGCATCATGTCATCCAGTCCTGAGCCCATTAGTGAGGATACTTAATTGCCAGCACTGCAAAGGTATGTACAATCCTGTTCCCTTCCTTTTGTGTTGCTTTCCCCACACTTTCTTCCTCCTCTCCTCTCTTTTATTCTCTAGGCTTTTTATCAAATCTTGAAATCAATGGCATAGCATCAGCACAGTGAGATGAGATGACCACAATCCTGTGCTGTCTAAGGAAAAAAGACCTAACCAGATGATGTCCCTGACCGGCATGTGTACCAGGGTCCAAGCAACTGGTGCCATGGTTGACTGGCCAGCCAAAGTATCCGTTCATGACCAGCCATCCATCCAGTGTTCTAAAGACAGCATCAAAAGCCATATGTTCCCCACCTTTTCTATCCTATCTCCCCTTCACCTTGTGTCAGTCTGTTTGTTAGAAACAGGAGGAAATAAATATGCTTTACACATCAGGACTGAAAGTAAAATTAACCCTGTCCTTTTCATCAAAGAAAGGTTGCTGGTTGCTCTGATATTTTGTCTCCAAAAAAGACAGACTTTAAAGGTTTTGACTGTTTGTCAATTTCAGTTTTAATATAAATGCTTGTTTTAATTTCTTGTTCTTTCTTGTATTTGATTGATAAACTTCCAACTAGGGCTGTCAATTAATCACAGTTAATGCATGTGATTAATGCAAAACAAATTAACTAGATTAAAAAAATAGTCGTGATTAATTGCAGTTTTAACAATAATAGAATATTAATTTAAATTTATTATAAATATGTTGGATGTTTTTCTACATTTTAAAATATATTGATTTCAATTACAACATGGAATACACAGGCTACAGTGCTCACTTTATGTTATTATTTTTGATTGCAAATATTTGCATTGTAGAAAAGATAAAAGAAATAATACCCCTCTTCAGTGGGGCTCCAACTTAAGCACTCCTAATGACTGCACCTGTTGCAATATTGCATGGGGAGACATATAATCTCACAAATAGGTAGAGCCAAAACTATATAGGGATTTATAAGTCATAAAGAAGACATTAAACTCCACCCAGAAGCCAATCAGCAACTAGCCCAGATCACATAGCACTAGTATCCCATGACCCCAGTGAGATAAGCTAGGCATCATATTCTGCACCAGCTTCAGTTTGTGGGTGGATTCCCCTGAAATAATGTAATATTTTCCCTTATCCACAGACACCAATGGCTAGTGGGACATAAACAAATTTCCTGACCCTGTCATAATGGTCTGGTTACTGGTATATTTGTATAGTCTTTTAATCTATTTATATAATACATTCCCTTCCCCCTTCAGTATATATTTTAATAATTTTCTCAGAATCCATGTATTGTATGGTTTCTTTTCAACCAGCAGAATGGCCTTCCTTAGATGCAATTCTGGGTATGAGGCATTTAACATGAAAATTAACTTAGCTGTGTACATGTGCACAGCAAAGACTTAGGTGCAAAAATTGACGGGACAAGGCAATTAATTACCAAGCTAATTTAACTGAAACTATAACTACCCTATACATGCCAACAAATGTTCTCATTTACTCTGTATATAACATCTGTAGAAGGTATATTGCAAATATAGTGCACTATGTAGTTTTAATATGTTATTTTCATGGGCTCCTCTGACACACTCCAGTACACATTACTATTAAAAGATGCTACATGTGTATCTAAGACTGTAGAAGAATTGTCCTCACCTCTTCTATTGCAAACAGTATGTGTAAACTCCGTAGCGTGGAACTAGTTGGCTAGATGCCACCATAAGACTGTTCTCCCACACAGTTTAGGAGATCTGCAGACTTCTGAGTGGCTAGGGAAGGCACAAGCAGTTAGATAAAGAACTGTTTAGGTGACCCGTCAGGCCATAGGAGGTCTTCAAAACTTCCCCTGCATGCAGTGGTTTAAACTCTAAGCAGATTAAAGGAGTCAGTGCACATTCAACATAATCAAATCAAAGCAGTTTAGTGTACACTTAACTTACCAGCACAGGTATCCCCAGTCAGCCTGCTTGGACATTACTGTGATGGATTTCTTTAAGAGCCCCTCTGAACTCCTGACACCTGGCTGGTGGAGCTCTTAAGGTCCTGGCAAACCTTTGAAATGCTTCTAGCAAGGAATCTACCTGTGGTATGTAGCTCTTAATGTGCACTGGGGCATTCGCAAATAGGAGCCATCGTCTCAGCCCCAGTTGTCCCTAATAATTTGGAGCAGTTCCCTGCCTAAGGTAAATTAGATAGCTGTACATGCAGGCACAACATACCCTTCCTTAAGGATACACTTAAGATGAAGGGGTGGGGATAGGGGGCAATCTACTGCACGTTCTCAATCAGCAGCTTTTTAAGGCTCACAATGTCTTCAAATAAAATCAATTTATTCTGGAATAAGGCAGGCTATGCACAACTCCCTCAATGAGGTTCTTTTCAGATGTTTCAACTGTAGGGTTATTCATAAAGCTCAGAATAGGGAAAAGTGTATTTTTTTCACCCTTGAAAAGGGGCAAAATCATGTATGTACTATTTTTTTTTAAATTACCTTTGTGGAGACACTGAGGGTCAACTTCTCACCTGCATGAAAAACCCATTTGGCATGGGCAAAAAGAGGTGGGCTAATTTGCACTGGTCCCAGCCTTGAAGTGACATGGAGCAGCCTACAGGCTGCTTTAACTTGCACTAGTGGTACATGGTCCTTAAAAACAATGCGGTGTCATGCCCCCTCCCACTTTCAACATGCCGTCTGCACTGGAGTTGCGGGGGAGGCTGGTTCTGCCAGATTTACAGCACTGGAAAATTTCCATCCACCAGAGAAATTATTCACTGGGCTATTATGGCCAGAATTCAAGGGCTTTTCACTGCCTGAATGGGCCAGAACAGAAACCAGAAGTTGGCCCCAAGGTTGGAAAATTTCATCTCAAAACTTGAACATTTCAGCAAGTACTGAATGGAAGGTGAAATAGAAACTCTTACGCATCTTTAACTATAGTGGTGTCTGTCAGGTGCCCACTATAAAACCAACTTTAGAATAACCTTCCTATCCATCCTTGTGCTATCTAGAAGAAGGAATATCCTGCTCCTGAAGGTTTACAACTTTTTAAAACTGTAGCCTGCTGCTGCTTCTGACGACAACCAGTATGCCAGAATTCCAAGTATTGGAGGCAACAAACAGAGAAGAAAAGTCCTCAGTTAATTTATGGATTACCTTTTGCTGGTTTTCTACAGATTTTCAAGATACCCATATCCACTGTTGGATTCTGGCCATAACAGCCCAGTGGATAATACAGATACCAACAATGATGAGGCAGTTGCTGCGCTTATATGCCTACTTAAGTTAATAGGGATTGTTTTGCTGCTTGCCTTGTCCTCCCCACACCTTCGTTTGTTTCACCCACCTGTTCTTTTTGTCTCTTCTGTATAGATTGTAAGCTGTTTTTGGCTTCTGGCTTTATGCATATAGGTGCTGAGAGCAGTGGGGCTCTGATCTCTAGACTGGCGGAAAATAACTAATAACAATAACAATAAGCTACAATGCTTTGTATTTGGATATTAAATATTCATTCATGAATATGCAGCAACTCACTTCAGAACTAGCAGGTGGCTATTTCATAGATTCATAGATTCTAGGACTGGAAGGGACCTCGAGAGGTCATCGAGTCCAGTCCCCTGCCCGCATGGCAGGACCAAATACCATCTAGACCATCCCTGATAGACATTTATCTAACCTACTCTTAAATATCTCCAGAGATGGAGATTCCACAACCTCCCTAGGCAATTTATTCCAGTGTTTAACCACCCTGACAGTTAGGAACTTTTTCCTAATGTCCAACCTAGACCTCCCTTGCTGCAGTTTAAACCCATTGCTTCTGGTTCTATCCTTAGAGGCTAAGGTGAACAAGTTTTCTCCCTCCTCCTTATGACACCCTTTTAAATACCTGAAAACTGCTATCATATCCCCTCTCAGTCTTCTCTTTTCCAAACTAAACAAACCCAATTCTTTCAGTCTTCCTTCATAGGTCATGTTCTCAAGACCTTTAATCATTCTTGTTGCTCTTCTCTGGACCCTTTCCAATTTCTCCACATCTTTTTTAAAATGCGGTGCCCAGAACTGGACACAATACTCCAGCTGAGGCCTAACCAGAGCAGAGTAGAGCGGAAGGATGACTTCTCGTGTCTTGCTCACAACACACCTGTTAATACATCCCAGAATCATGTTTGCTTTTTTTGCAACAGCATCACACTGTTGACTCATATTTAGCTTGTGGTCCACTATAACCCCTAGATTCCTTTCTGCCGTACTCCTTCCTAGACAGTCTCTTCCCATTCTGTATGTGTGAAACTGATTTTTCCTTCCTAAGTGGAGCACTTTGCATTTGTCTTTGTTAAACTTCATCCTGATTAACTCAGACCATTTCTCCAATTTGTCCAGATCATTTTGAATTATGACCCTGTCCTCCAAAGCAGTTGCAATCCCTCCCAGTTTGGTATCATCCGCAAACTTAATAAGCGTACTTTCTATGCCAATATCTAAGTCTTTGATGAAGATATTGAACAGCGCCGGTCCCCAAACAGACCCCTGCGGTACTCCACTCGTTATGCCTTTCCAGCAGGATTGGGAACCATTAATAACAACTCTCTGAGTACGGTTATCCAGCCAGTTATGCACCCACCTTATAGTAGCCCCATCTAAATTGTATTTGCCTAGTTTATCGATAAGAATATCATGCGAGACTGTATCAAATGCCTTACTAAAGTCTAGGTATACCACATCCACAGCTTCACCCTTATCCACAAGGCTCGTTATCCTATCAAAGAAAGCTATCAGATTTTTTTGACATGATTTGTTCTTCACAAATCCATGCTGGCTGTTCCCTATCACCTTACCACCTTCCAAGTGTTTGCAGATGATTTCCTTAATTACTTGCTCCATTATCTTCCCTGGCATAGAAGTTAAACTAACTGGTCTGTAGTTTCCTGGGTTGTTTTTATTTCCCTTTTTATAGATGGGCACTATATTTGCCCTTTTCCAGTCTTCTGGAATCTCTCCCGTCTCCCATGATTTTCCAAAGATAATAGCTAGAGGCTCAGATACCTCCTCTATTAGCTCCTTGAGTATTCTAGGATTCATTTCATCAGGCCCTGGTGACTTGCAGGCATCTAACTTTTCTAAGTGATTTTTAACTTGTTCTTCTTTTATTTTATCTGCTAAACCTACCCCCTTCCCATTAGCATTCACTATGTTAGGCATTCCTTCAGACTTCTCGGTGAAACAAAGAAGTCATTAAGCATCTCTGCCATTTCCAAGTTTCCTGTTACTGTTTCTCCCTCTTCACTAAGCAGTGGGCCTACCCTGTCTTTGGTCTTCCTCTTGCTTCTAATATATTGATAAAAAGTCTTCTTGTTTCCCTTTATTCCCGTAGCTAGTTTGAGCTCATTTTGTGCCTTTGCCTTTCTAATCTTGCCCCTGCATTCCTGTGTTGTTTGCTTATATTCATCCTTTGTAATCTGTCCTAGTTTCCATTTTTTATATGACTCCTTTTTATTTTTTAGATCATGCAAGATCTCGTGGTTAAGCCAAGGTGGTCTTCTGCCACATTTTCTATCTTTCCTAACCAGCGGAATAGCTTGCTTTCGGGCCCTTAATAGTGTCCCTTTGAAAAACTGCCAACTCTCCTCAGTTGTTTTTCCCCTCAGTCTTGATTCCCATGGGACCTTACCTATTAGCTCTCTGAGCTTACCAAAATCTGCCTTCTTGAAATCCATTGTCTCTATTTTGCTGTTCTCCCTTCTACCCTTCCTTAGAATTGCAAACTCTATGATTTCATGATCACTTTCACCCAGGCTGCCTTCTACTTTCAAATTCTCAACGAGTTCCTCCCTATTTGTTAAAATCAAGTCTAGAACAGCTTCCCCCCTAGTAGCTTTTTCAACCTTCTGAAATAAAAAGTTGTCTGCAATGCAGTCCAAGAATTTGTTGGATAGTCTGTGCCCCGCTGTGTTATTTTCCCAACATATATCTGGATAGTTGAAGTCCCCCATCACCACCAAATCTTGGGCTTTGGATGATTTTGTTAGTTGCTTAAAAAAAGCCTCATCCACCTCTTCCACCTGGTTAGGTGGCCTGTAGTAGACTCCTAGCATGACACCACCCTTGTTTTTTACCCCTTTTAGCCTAACCCAGAGACTCTCAACACTTCTGTCTCCTATGTCCATCTCTACCTCAGTCCAAGTGTGTACATTTTTAATATATAAGGCAGGAGGGTTCGGAGCAGGGGTGGAGCACTGCCTGCTGCCAGAAGTAACCAGCTGCCAGTGTCCACCCTGAACCATCTCCTCCTCCACCAGTGGTGTATCAGCAGTCCTGTGTACTGGGACAGCTACCTCAGCTGTCTCCACATGGACACTGTCCAGGAATTGCTCATGGATTTGGATGCTCCTCAACCTAGCCACCTCCTCCTGTAGCTCACCCACCTGCTGCCTGAGAGATTCCACCAGCAGGCACCTCTCACATTGGATGGTCCCCCCAGCCTGGATATCAGTAAGTGGAAATTGCAAGTTACAGTCTCTGCAAAACCACACCAGGACCTGGGTAGAAGCATCCATGCTCAGGCGCTCTGTCTGGCTACAGGCACAGGTGGAGCAGACAGAAGCAGTGCTGGCACAGGTGTTGCGGGTCTTCCTAACCATCGTAAGCCTCCCTCTGTCAAACTCCCATCTGCAGCCCCCTGTCCGCTGAAAGGGTTGTTTAAGCAAGAAGTTTTGAATGTAGTTGGTTTATAGGTATTAAGGGGAATAAAGAGAAAACAGATAGAACCGGCAAGGGACCCTCACCCCCTTCCTGCTCCCCTTCCCAACTCCCTTGCGAAACTCCCTGTTAGCAGCCCCTGGTCGCTTGTGCGCTGCTTTATAAAGCCCTGGCCTGTATGAATGCCCCGCCCACTGATTAAGGCTCAGCCACTTACCAGAGGCTTCTAGCTTTCAAACCTTCCTTTGAAGCTCACGGCTTCCAACTGCCAGCCACAGCACACGGTCCTTCAAACAACCAAAACAAACAAACAGACTGACAAACACAAGCTCAGCACACATTTCAAGCAAATACAAGTAATTATACAAATATACATATACACACATATATGTATTTATGGTAAAACAAGGATTCAGTGTAAATTCATGAAGAATCCAGATATACCCTGCACTGTGAATATTCCCAATATTTTAAATCAACCAGTCTTATGAGTATGCATGTCCCATCCTAGTATGGAAAATATTTTCACATACACTGTATGCTGCTTAGGATACACAAAGGGCAGAGGACAACAAATGCCCACTGCTGAATGAAGTACTGGATTTCTTACACTGTCGGATGAAAAACATATCAGGAAAATTGTCAAGAACAATGCTCTGTAAAAACTAGAAGTGTTATATTGTATGTTGTTCTGTCAAAATAAAATACAAAGATAGAACAAAATATGTCTGGGAGAATAAAAACAAATCCATATTAAGATCACAGGCCTTCTGGTTTGCTCTTCAGGACAGACATCTATTTGGTGGCATAGAAAATAAAAGTGTTTGCAATGTATGCTCTCAGCAGCTAAGCATGCAGGTGGGTGCACAATGGTTTGAGGGATACTTTTTAAATGACATACTGGTAGTTCAGAATTTGCACAAAATTGAAGGTGCTATGCACGGAGGGGATGATTAGGCTGAATTTTTCTTATTAGGCTGGAGTCCATGCAACAAAGCAGCCTTCTAAATGTCATAAAATGGAACAGAAGAGTGGGTTAACCCACTCTGTCTAAAACTGGACTGAAACCCGTATTAGATGAGATGATTAAAAGAGTGAAAGGTATACAGGCACATACTGAGTAATTAGTGGACTATACTGAGAAGCTACTCAATGAAATGTCATGTTTTCATCATGCAGCTATTTGTACCAAAGGGTTTACATTTAATAAAGAGGCTATTTAAAGGCACTGGTTTACAATATAGAAAAGTAAATCTCATTGTATATGTTTGTAAAAGTTGTAACTGCTTAGGGTAAAAAGAACAAGAGTACTTGTGGCACTTTAGAGACTAACAAATTTATTAGAGCATAAGCTTTCGTGAGCTACAGCCCACTTCTTCGGATGCATTATGCTCTAATAAATTTGTTAGTCTCTAAGGTGCCACAAGTACTCTTGTTCTTTTTGCAGATACAGACTAACACGGCTGCTACTCTGAAACCTGCTTAGGGTAAGGATTTCAAATATAACGTAGCTCTTCAGTGATGAAGATACTTTACCCTTAATATTAATGATGACTACATATGTTTGCTCTTGAGTTTGTCTGCACATGAAATGAATTTGTGTGATGTCCAAACAGCTTTAGCTTGTCCCTGTAATTGTTTACAGTGTGTACAGTTTTGATGTGCTGGGCCAGATTGCCCTTTCAGTTACAGCAGGGTAAAGCAGAAGTGACATGACTGGAGTGAAGGAGTTATCCTGGATTTACCTCACTGTTACTGAGCAGACACTTACCCACTGTTTTATTTGACAAGCTCTTTGGATGTTTTTGTAAAACAGAAAATTAAACTAATCCAGGGGAAGGCAAATCCTCCATTCCTCCTGCACCAAGCAAGAGCTGCCCGGCTTGGCATAGGGGTTTCTGCAGGGGAGGAAAGAAATTCTCCCTCAGAAGCTTTCCACATGTCGGAGTGTCTGCAACTTAACATCTGGGCACCTGTAAAGTAACATCCATATTGTGTTATTATGGCAGTACTGTCTATACTGCAGGCTGGGAGTGCGCCTCCCAGTCCAGGTTGCTTTGCTCAAGCGAGTGCATTAAAAATAGCAGCATGGCTCTGCAGGCACAGGCAGTGGCTTGGTTTAGCTGCCTGAGTGCAAGCGCGCTTACCCGCAGGGCCCGAGCTTGGGTGGCTAGCTCGAGCTGCCATCCAGGCCACAATGTGCACACTGCCATTTTTAGCACACACTAGCCTGAGCACAGCTCGTGCGAGTCTGTCTACCCAGGCTGGGAGGCATGGTCACTGCTGCAGCCAAGATCACGACAGCACTGTTCTAGCACATAATGAAGGGCAGTCTCTGCAGTGTAAATAGATGTCTAAGCCAGACAGAGGGTGGTAATGAAAACAGAGAGGTGAAGTGACTTGCCCAAGGTCACACAGCAGCAAAGCCAGAAAGAGAATCCTAGCTCTCTCAATTCCCAGTCCAGTGGCCTGGCCACTAGATCACTCTGTTTGTCTGTTTTTTTCAAACACCAATTGCTAGAAATATATTATTCAGTCAATACTATTTATATAACTTAATAATTTCACTATGCACAGCCTCCAGTATTGTTAACAATTTGCAGCCAAGTATTTAAAAATAGATAACTACACAATTAGATTAAAATCCTATTAGTTTTGCCTCCAACCGTACGGCTTTTTCTAAGTCTCCAGGGATGTTAATTGATATGTTTTTGTAAACAAATGTATGATGCTCTCTGTAGACTGGTGAAACAATACCCCTATTTTTTTTAAACAGGATTTTAGATTCAAGTGCCAACTTTCCCTGCACCTTACTTACGCTTACATGCATAACCCTGCTATCTGTAGGACTGGGATATCTCCAACTAAAAGGGAAAAATATTACTTTATCATTTAATCTTCATTTTTGTTTGGTTTTCAAATGTATAAAGGAGGCGTATTTAACTATAAAGAACTACTCAATATTTCTATTCAAAGAAAATTCAACCCTGTAGAAGTATGTTATGTAAAATGGTTGAATTTGTTTGCTTTTTGTTCACATTATTCAGTGGAAAAATACAAAATGCTGTAATGACTCCCCCAAATCTGACTTTAAAATTCGGTTTATTTAGAACGCAAAAATGCACATGAAATTTAATCAGTATCTCAAGTCACATTATGTACTACAGGAAGTGAGCAAATAAATTAGCTGAACTGGGACATAGTCCCAGATCCACCCTTACTTGGTTACAGCACCTTTTCCTAGGAACTTCCAGCAGGGGAAGCTCTTAGCACATCAGTGTCTCCACACTTCTTCAAGAGACAGCAAAGTTTAGTCAAGGCCCGGCAAAGGAGGAAAAAAAAATTAATGAAAAAGTAAACGGCAATGTAATACCTGTATTGGCAGTTAATAAGAATATAGTCCAATTAAATGCCTTTGCTGTGTTTTGAATGTCTTTATCACCTGTATGGAAAGTTTTCAATTTTTTTTTTTGGTATACATTTTGGGTTCACAAAAGTCCATCAGTGAGAGAACAGTCGTCCACTTCGAGTCTGAAAGCCAGTCTTCAAGCTTTATGTTTTGCACACTAATCCCTCATCTGCAGGTTACTGAAAACTACTTGCATTTTTGTTCCCAGTTCACCTTGGTGAAAAAACCAAATTCCATAAATGATAAATCCAGTGTCTGCAGAAAGACAGTCACCTAATTGCACAGTGAAGCAGAAGAAAGCCTTGCAAATGGTATACAATTTTCAAAGTGTTCCAAGCCTTAGGCAAAAGCCTTTCAACTGTGTCTAAAACTGAATGATAAAATATGTTGTACAAATTATCTGTGAACAGGAAACATGTGGTAGTGGCAGGGGACTGAAATGTAACACTTGTAAAGAAATAGGAACTGCCAGTCATTTATACCCTTTTACTTTTCTTTCAGTTGCAAGTTCCATCATTTTTTTTCACCATCAGTTGATGTTCAAGTTTATAATAAAACATTTATCAGATCTCACTAGGCCAATTACAGCTTTTGTATCAGAAACAACAAAAAATAATACCCTGCATGTGGCTAAAGGTTTAGTTTTGTCCCTTTCTACATACTCTTAAAATGTTTCTGTTTAATCATTTTGAGAATACATGTGGATGGAATTTTGAAAAAGCCTGAGTGCTCCAGAAATGGATAATTTGCCAATCCACAATATTTTGGACCCAGGTAAATCATAAATTGAGAAAGATTTCTCAAGTCTTATCTATAAAATATAGTAATAATAATAATTTAATAATAAATGTCAAGCACAAGTACTATTCAACAAGAAACAGAGAAGGGTCTATTCTGAAAGGTCATTTCTTCTGCCTGACTCTTTAAATTCCTACAGTGATGGTGTATCCTATGATAGCTCCTGTTATTTAAAGATGTAATCCTTATCACCAATACCAACCCCTGTGCACGGTGGTCCTCACTTATGGAATTTTTAATAGTTTATCTCCAAAACAACACTTCAGGGTTTAGAAAAAAATGTTTCTATTTTGTGCTTCACCTTGCAGAAAAAAAGTAAACTTTTACCTAGTTTCAGAAAATTATCTGGGGAAGCAGAAACACTAGGCGATTTAAATCTAGTACATAAAAAAATCCACTTTCAACCACTCAAATTCGAAGTCCTTTATGACGCACTTTGAAGGGGTTCTTTGGGCCTTGATTTAGCAATCCACTTATGCATGTGATTAACTTTAATCATGTGCTTAAGCTCATCACTGCTCAGCAAAGTGTTTAAATGCTTTGCTGAATGACAGCCTTAGTTTTTATTTTAAAACCTTGCTCTAGGCTTTGTTCCTTTGTTGTGTATTACCTGTCTAATTAGATCACATAAGGTGTGCTTAGTCTACTGTGGTGTCAATGCCTCACCATCATGGTAGCTTTACTCAAGGCATAGAGGTGCTCTTTGTGGATGGAAACATGTAACCCTTTGCACTGAGAGATGTTGATAGGACAAATTACTATAAAGCTAAATTATAGGGGTAGGATTTTTCAGAAGTGCCCCGTGTTGGCCTAACTTTGTTGCCATTGAAGGCAATTGCAAAACTCCCACTGACTTCAATGGGAGCAGAGTTAGGCCAATTGCTAAATATTTTTGGAACTCCCACCAATAATAACTAATATGGGGAAGTTTAAACTTCCTCTCCCTGGGCTGTGGATCAGCAGAGAACTTCTGCTTTGGTTGGGAGGTGCCAATCTGGCACCTTTCATAAGCACTAAATTTACCTGAAACTTGGTTTTTAAAAAAAGGAAAGAAAAAGAGACAAACCACTGTCTGGCCTGGCACACCAAAATACTGCCACAGAGCGGACAGAAATTCAGATCCAATGCAGTCCCCAACTCCTCAGGATGTGAGCGCTACTTGCTTCTACTGGGTGCTCAGACACTAGGGGTAAAATACCTTATAGTAGCTTCATACAACCTTCTCATGCTGGTTCATGGAATGTAGCTAATTGGCTAAGAAGGAAGCCACATCCAGTTGAATTTATTTCTTCACACAACACATAGTCACTCCTTGCCAGTGGAACTCCTTGCCAGAGAATGTTGTGAAGGCCAAGACTATAACAGGGTTCAAAAAAGAACTAGATAAATTTATGGAGGATAGGTCCATCAATGGCTATTAGCCAGGATGGGCAGGCATGGTGTCCCTAGCCTCTGTTTGCCAGATGCTGGGAATGGACAACAGGGGATGGATCACTTGATGATTACCTGTTCTGTTCATTCCCTCTGGGGCACCTGGCAATTTGCCACTGTTAGAAGACAGGATACTGGGCTAGATGGACCTTTGGTCTGATCCAGTATGGCCATTCTTACATTCTTATGAATGGATGACTGTCAAAAAAGTCTTGAGAAGTGAAGTGAAATAAAAGGTAAGGAAAAAGAGTATTCCTGATCAAACAGGTACCCCCAAATGAGTACCTGTAATGTGTTTCCACAAGCTGCCATTGATTTGCCTCGATAAAAATATAATGTAGTTTAATGCACATTTTCAGGATAATTTCTCTTTTAGATTATAAACCCCAGTTTGAAGGAATGCTGCTCCTGAGAAAGAGTTGTACAGCACAGTGGGTTTGCCTGTTTTCATAATAATAATAATTTACATTTTTATGGAGCCTTTAACTCAAAAGCATCCCAAAGTGCTTCATAAACACACTCCATAGAATGCCACAGATATGCAACCACATAGAGAATGACAGTGTAAAGGGGAAACTTTGTGAAAAGGAGGCAGGAGCAAACCCTTATTCTCATGAAAAGTATTATGTGATCTTTAATGTCTACATACAGCAGATGGAGCCTCATTTTTTTAAAGATCTCATCCAAAAGAGTCCCACATATGATGTGCAATGAACCAAATATATCCATTTGGGAAGGATAAAGACTGAAACAACCCCAATGAGATTTGGGCCTTGTGGTTTTAAAAGTCCCCAATTTGAAAGTTAGGCTTTAAGTCAATTCCTTCTAAAATTTCTCTGATATGAACTAAAAGCCAAATCCTGAGGCTCTACTTCAGTCTTTATTCTGTCCTTATTCAGGCAAATCTCACTGAAGTCAATGGCAGTTTATGTAATTAAGGACTGAGTAAAAACCGAAGGCCATCTTCCTAGGGAAAATCCTCTGGAAAGGGGCCCCAAAGGGTGGGAAGATATGTGCAACTCCCCTCACAGAGTTTCAATGAGGTTGTTCCATCAGGATGGGGGAAGGGAAGATAGGGACTTTCCAGTCTTATCCTGAGGCATGAGCAATGTGGGGTTCGCCTCTAAAACTCACTGATCTCAGAAGGTTCCACTCAAGAGCTGAGCCACCTGCACGAGGGCCCTGGATCTCCTTACTGGCTCTAAAGCTTCCCAAATTATGCGTCCATGTGGCACAGAGCAAAGAAATTAACTGAGACTTAAGCCTTGACCTGGTGTTACAATTCAAGGTCAACTGAATTACATTTCACCTACCTACAGCATAATTCTCCCTATAGTTCCAACTGTGAATATTATTTCTTACTTCTCTACATTAAAAAATTATGCAGTGTTGCTGCTGGAGAAATATCTGCTTTCCTCCACCCCAGCAGTGGCTGCAGTGCTCAGTGAATGATCCCTCTATTTGCAAAGCAGCTATTACTAATGTTATTTCCTCTCTGATGCTTTCCAGTCATCTCAGTCAGGAGGACTTTATCAGAGCTGCTTTTTCAGTCAATCACTCCTTCTGTAATCTTGTGCTTTTAAATATAATTTAAAGTTAAAACCCACCTTGTAGTCTAGAGCTTTTGCAGAGAAGCTGTTGATTAAAGACACCATGTGGGAGTAAAGATCAGTGAGTCCAAAATCAACTCAGGCTGTGGATTTTTCTGCAGGAGGACAGGAAGTGGGGGAGCGTGGCCCAGTGATTAGGGCCGTGGTCTGGGATTTGGACAATCTGGCTTCAATTCCCTGATCTAGCACAGGCTTCCTGTATGACCTTGGGCAAGTCACTAAGTCTCTTTGTACCTCAGTTCCCCATCTGTCCTGGAGAGGCAATGGGCACTGCTAGGATAAAACCTGCCCATTGAAACATCATGAAAATGATGCTCCTATGACTGAGCTGGTCACAGGCTACACACCCAGGACCGGGAGAGATTGTTCTTCAGCTAGTTCAACTGACTAAGCAGAAGGGGACAACCTATTGTTCTATTTACTGATATCTGAAAGAGCTCATACTAGGCTGATATATAGTGTTAGCACAGAGAGCTAGGGTGAAGATTTGAGAGAAATGTAGGATGCATCTGGTAGGCACTGGGGAGGAAGTGATCTAATAGGATGTGATCTTGAAAACCAGAAGACCTGAGTTCTGTTCCCAGCTCTGATATAGTCTGTTTGACTTTGACCACTTCACATTTCTGTGTTCTTGTTTCCCTTCCCACCCAGAATCAGTCTTGATTATTTATCTTGTCAGTTCTTTGAGGCAGGGACCAACTCCTACTACAAGTTTGTTCAGTGCCTAGCACAATGGGGCCTCAGTCTCAGTTGGGACTTGTAGGTATTACTATAATACAAATAATAAATAATACTGGTAGTCAGTTATGTTGTCATGGCTACAGGGCAAACTGCACCTCAGACTCTTTTTAGTGACTCTCAAGTGCACCCCTCAGGTGACAAGCCTGCATTCCTGCACCTCACTCTGGGTGGAACATGTGGCCCGCACACTGTTAGACTGGACATCTGGGCTGCTGCCTTCCTGGTTTCCAAATGTATTAAAAAACAGGTCCAACTTGATTTTGGCACCTGTATGAGTTTAACTTTGGGAGCCTGTGACAGCAAGCATTTGCAGTGTCTTCAAACCAAAGCTGTATTTATTCATTCCTCAAAAGATTCACAACATGTAGAGCAAATGGTAAGAACAAGAAAGAGCCTAAACACATGGGTATTCCTTACTCATTTGTTAGTTCCCCTCAGCTCAACTAACCCCACCTCTGGCAAGGAGAAACAGATCACTCTTGCTCACAATATCTGTGTCTCTCTGTGTTTCAGAAAGCCTGTCATCTTTCACTGATACCCCAGGCCATCTCTCTGGTTCACTCAATCTCTTTCCCTTTCCTAGTGAGTTTGAGGATTTTTTAAAAATCCCCTTTGATCCCTTGGGAAGCGTGTCGGAGGTCAAGTGCCCACTCTTGGCCACTCACCAGACTGCTAGAGGGGATCCAGCCAGTGAATCCCCAGATGTTTTAAACCTCTGATTCATTCAGGTTGGAAAATAAAGCCTCTGAACAGAATCCAGGCATTATCCCTGTCTTGGAGTCCCTAGGCACACTTTTCAGGGTGCAGACCATCTGTGTAGAACTCTGTCCTGAGAGCTTAAACCACATGGTCCTCTGACCATCCCCTTGGAATCAGTGCTGGCCCCTCAGACTTCCCCATAGCTTAAACACACCTTTTCCCAGAGCTCCACCCAAAGGTGTGAGCCTTTTGACTTACCTTTTCATGGGGCCACATGGTAGGTGTAACACATAACGTATACAGACACTTTTCACAGAATTCCAATACCATTGTGCTTTACTTAACATATAAAGCATGGAGAATACAGATCATATAGAAAACAACAAACATCCTGAACCCAATACCTCTCTCTCCAGCTCACCCTTTCCTTGGGAATTCTTGGGGGGACCATCTGAGTTCAGGTAGGCAAAGTTCGCCCTTGCCTCATTAGGCTCCTGCAGCAGCTTCTGTCCGCTTGAGCTGGTGAAAATGGCCGAAGCCCCCGAATAATCCCAGTCTCTCTGTCATGTGACTCCCAGATCAGCCTCCTCAGATGTTCCCAGACTGTGACCAGGTGATATTGTTGCTAGGTGACCTCTTCCCTAATAAACCAGTTCTCCTGGGTAGGAACCAATCTATTGTTTAGAGCTATTCCATTTCAATGGGAGAGTACTTAAGTCAATAACTATTGTCATCCCTTTGCCAGCAGCCTTTGGCATTCCAGTCCAACATGGATGTAACAAGACATCAGAGAAGGTAAAGAGCTCCACATCCAAAATTGAATCTGCAGTCCAACACCGATACGCTTAAAGAGTTCCCAATATCAAACAGAATTCATAGGTTGTATGTATGGATTACACAAATCACCAGAAAGAGTAAACCATTCTAGTTTTTCCCCCATGGCCAAGCCATCGTTATTTTAAGGCCTTTGAAGTTGTTTACCTCAGGAGTCTTATCTTTGCCATTGTTTCATTTCCTGTGGGTTTCCCTATGAGAGCTTCCCTTGAATTAACTCCATTCAGGCTGGATAATATAATCCAGATAAACTGAGGTGCATGATATTTATAAAACATAATACAGATATTTCCCAGTTCTCCTCATATGTACTTAAGCCTTGTCTATACTAGAGAGACTACCCATTGCTGATATGAGTGTCAGCTGAACTGGTGCTTAACAGCTATGAGCATAGCCAAGGACAAAGAGCTACACCTATGGTCAGAAATGGGAAATTCTTGTAGACTAGACAAGCCCTTAGGTATTATGTTTATAGGAACCTTACAATATGAAAGAGCGAGAGAGAGTAACCAGTGGGGAGTAAAGACACCAACATAAGGTAGATACAGCAAAACCATTAGCAGGACAGGGACCTAAAGAGCATTGACTTTAATGGGAGCACATGCCAGCTATTAATGAGGATGGGGATGGCATTAAGGTTCAGCGCCCTAATGAGCAATGAGCCATTTGAGTAGCAGCCACCAACTACATATAAGATGCAAAAGTAATTGCTATTACAAACTCTGACAAAGAGATGCCCCAGTTCTCTCATGGAAGATGAGCACTCTCAGGGAAGAGTAGTTTATTAGAAGTCCTTCTTGTAGCTGTGGAAAGAAAAAAATGGATGAGATACACCCTGTGTCAGTTTTGTTATTGTTGCCATCAGAAGAATCCTAAAAAAAATTAATAGTAAAGGTAACTTATTCAAAGGGTTTCAGTGCCAGGGTGGCATTTTATTTCATTTGAACCCAGGCTGATGTTCCATGTCTCCACTGAGGGATCTCCAAATCACTTATACATGAGATTAAGTTTACTCATGTGAATAGTCTCCTTGACTTCACTGGAACTAGCCATGTGAGTGATGTTACTCATCTGCACATTTGCAGGATCTAGCCCTAAGAGTACAGCCTGGATTACACTATATGTTCACAAACTGATCATTAGGCTAGCCACTTTGCCCAGTCAAATCACAGGGGTTCTAATGTTCATCTTAAATGTGAATCTAGAAGTTTGTTCTTTGAAGTTTAAGGAGAGACCCATATTTTTTTTACAAAAAGCTATTTTTCATGGTTTTATTTATTTATTTTCCATTTTAAAATAGCAGGTCATTACATTGCTAGAGAACTTTGGCAAGTTATCTGGAGTGTCCGAAAACTGATGACAAATGAGGCTGTAGGGAGGGAAGGAGTGCGATGGTGGGGGCATGGGGGAGGCATATGGAGCTAAGCTCCAAATGATAGAACGGATTAAACTTGTTGGACATCACCTAGCCTGATCCAGTGTTGCTTTGGGTCACTCCTTTGATGAGCTAGTAATCACTTGCAATGGTGCATGGAGAACTCGTTAGTCACTTCAGAACCACAAAAGAAATAGCCCATTTGAATCTTATTTTCGAGTATGCTTTGAAGCTTTGAGGTTAACAAATCCTTTAGTCACATATGGTACTGTCCTAATCAAACCTCTTTCTGTTTGGACATGCAGAGTATATTTTTTGAATGAGACCTCAACTGAAATGAAAGGGGCACCAGCAACTCAAAAATCACACTTCTGTCTGAAAATATTTTACCTACTATTGTGAGAAGTAACTCCTAAATTCACTGTAACTGAGACAGATTAGAGATTTTCTTTTTCTTTCCATTTTGTTTACTTTTTGCTATTTGACAGCTCTTTGTGTACAACCAATTTCATCATTTCCTCTGTTACCGTGACTCCTTTGTACAGCACCAGCAGAGAATGAACTACAGTACTTTTAAAAGAGAGAATATCATTGTAAACCCCAAAAATATGGGCAGAAGGACTCCAAGTCAGTTGTAGTACTACCTGAAAGTACTTTAAACTCTTTTTTTAAACTGAGTAGATTTAAAGTGACCTAGTCAACATAAAATGTAGATTCCTTGCCAGACAACATAGTTAAGAAAATAGAGGGATGAACCTGTTCCATTCAAATCAAAAGCGACCCAGACTTTTACTTAAATTCAAACTGAACCCAAATCTTTCTGAAGTCTGAAAAAGTTTGGTTCACTTTTATTCTAAAATAATGTTTCAGTTTGGTGCCTCTCTGTATATTCTTCTTCCAGCCAGCATCTGAATTGTAAGGCCAGAATACTGCAAGAAAACCGTCTCATATAATTTTCCTGCCCAGTTTATTAGAATCAAGAGATTTGGGTAAGTATCTGAATCTTTAGATGCTTATCCATACCAAATTTCTCTCAACCTTTATAGAGTTTATCTCATCATTTGCTCTGAGTCCTTTTGCATCAATTATTTCTGACCCTCCAAAATTAAATATTTCAGTATGTACATATTTCTAACTGCATTTACCTGCAGCTGCCCTTTTTTTACACAGAAACAAAGTTTAATTACTAGGGAATCAGCTTTTCTTGCATTGAATCATTTTTAGATATCTGGGGCTTGAATCTCACCTCACACTGGTTTATATCAAATGTAGCTCCCTTGAAGTAAACATCCTGAGATGTGGCATCACACCCTTTTATTTCCTTATATCTTCTTTCTCTCCTCTTTTCCTTACCTGATTTCTTTCTGTTCCTCTCTCCTCTGTTTCATTAATATTCTCCTCCTCTCTCATACTTACATTCTGTCTTTCATCACACTTTCTCTCATACTTCTCTCACTATTCTACCCCAGTGAAACAGGTATATTAGAGCTACTTAGGCTACATAATCAGCTAGACTGATCAGAAGAAAAGAGCACTCTGGGTAAAATATCTAATAGGAAGTCAGTTATTGCTTTTCACTGTCTGGCCACTGCTCTGGGAAAACAATGGTTGCATTATGAGACTACAGGCAAGATTCTCAGCTGGCGTAAATGAGTGTGGCTCCATCAAAGTCAATGGAGCTATGCCAAGATATACCAGCTGAGTATATTTATTCCAAGGTCTGGGTGGAGCCAGCTGAGAAACCAAAGCACACATCTGTAACAAGGTTGCAGTCTCCAAAACTCATAGTTACATGGAAGGTAAATTGCATGGAATCTTACACCCAAAGCTTGCAAGAACAAGTAGTTAATGTTAACTATTAAAGCTTGTACAGTTCTTTGAAAGAGTATCAAGTACTAAGTATCATTAACTACTCTCAACACCCATTGTTCAACCTTAAGGCCAAACTGTACAATCAGATCCCTGGAGGGTGCGGGGGGAGGGGCTTGCCAGTGAGCATATTTTGGGGACAGATACTCCAGAAAACAAAACGATTTTAGCCTTTAAATTGCACAACTGGTATGTGGCAGCTTCCTTGGATGTCTGATCCTTTTATTACCCAGAATGAAAATCAGCATTTCAGCCTTGTTACAGACCAGTTTCAAGATAACTCTTTATTATGAGCAGGAACTATGTGAAAAAATGAGGTAACAAAACTTTCTACAATTCTGTGTAGCTGCAGCCTGCCACTACTCTGTCTTGGGCTCCTCTTTTTCTGCTTCAGCAGGAAGTGAATCCTGGCAACCAAAGACTGCTGCTAGACTGTACAGGAAGTGTTGATTCTGCACTTCCTGGAGGACTTACTCTATATCACATCTTCCATTTTTTAGATCCCATTTGAAAATTCCCTGACTGAACTAAAACCATTAAACTATAACAAATACAATAACTAACGTAACTCTTCAAATTGCTTAAACTCAACGTTAATATGTTTCAATCAGTCTCTTAAGGCATTTCAGCAATCTTCCTGGCCTGCACTGCAAATTCTCCTTAGGCAAGTCCTTGTCTGCTCAGTTTCATGGTCAATAGCAGGGTCAGTTTGTGAATTGATTTCAACTTGTGCATCTACCCTCACTTCACTTCTCTTGGCCAAGTTGTCAAGTATCTTGAGCAGATGTTTACAATTCATTCATAAAATTTTGCCTTCATCTGTGATCTCTGAGTGAGGTGACTTCTGTCTGATCGTTATAGGTCTGAGTTGCCAGTGGCTATCTTGCCAAATTCTCACCAAGTCTTTGTTTTTAAATGTGGAAGAGGTCTTACTCCTTTATTGTAATATATTGTCTAAATGTACCTTTCCCTTATTGTCATAGACTCCTTAGTCATCCTTTGTTTTTGTCCCATATCTGGTAATTAAGTATTTATGTGTTTGTTGTAGAGGAGTTCAGCCGGTGACTTTCCAGATTGCTATAGTATAGCTCTATAATTGAGTAGTGCTAAAAATGTATCTTCTGTTCCATCCATTGCTCTTTTGAGTAAGTTTTTTGCTACATGTACTCTACATTCAGATAATTAATTTGCTTGAAGATATCTGGGACTAGATGCCTCATAATGACAGTCATACATTTTAGCAAAGTGCAGGGATTCCCTACTCTTGATCTGTGGTCCATTGTCAGTTATTGGCTTTCTTGGAATTCAGTGATGTGCATTATTGCCTAACAATTTTTGCTGCTGTGGTAGCTTGAAGTATGTCTGTTTCTGGAAAATAGATAAAGTAGTGCATTACACCCGGGTGATCATGTCTTCCCAAGTTGAACATGTCAATTCCAACTTTGTCCCAAGGAATTGCAAGTTGTTCATGTAGGCCAGGGGTCCACAACCTCTGGCACACGGCTCGCCAAGGTAAGCACCTTGGCGGGCCGGACCAGTTTGTTTACCTGCCGCATCGGCAGGTTCAGTCTATTGCAGCTCCCATTGGCTGTGGTTCGCCACCCCAGGCCAATGGGGGCTGTGGGAAGCGGCACGGGCGAGGGATGTGCTGGCCACGGCTTCCCGCCGTCCCCATTGGCCTGGGATGGCGAACCACGGCCAGTGGGAGCCACGATCGGCTGAACCAGCCGATGTGGCAGGTAAACAAACTGGCCCGGCCCACCAGGGTGCTTACCCTGGCGAGCCACGTGCCAGAGCTTGCCGACCTCTGATGTAGTATCATTGGTTCTTTCTGCTGGAATTCTCTATACTTGACACATTCCACACCTGCTCACTCTTTCTTCAATGTCACTATTCATCTGTGGCCAGAATACAAACTTCTCTAGCTCTCAGTTTTGATTTGGTCATTTCCAAGTGCCCTTTGCATATTTGTTCCAATATTTTCCTTTTAAGCACTGTGGGAGCCACAATTTTTATTCCCTTCGAGAGCACTCCTAAAATCACTGAAAGTTCATTTTTATACTGGGACTATGCAGTTGATTTTATCTTCTTTTACTTATTGCTTGTATCACTGCTTGCAGTATTTCATCTTTAGCTGTTTCTGTCTCCAATTCATTCCATATCCTTGGATATACAGCTTATCACACTTTTATCATGTTCACATGTAGATTTACTGCTTGTTCCTGATTATCAGGCTGTTTATTGTCAGCAGATGGAGCATATGCCCTGAGATTGTCTGCCATTACTAAGTGGCGTTCAGTTTGGAGCTCTTAGGTCATAACGTACTTCTGTTTTTTCCCCAAAAGGTAGTCACTGTATCATTGGTTGTGCTTCTCTAAGTCCCTTTTTGTGTATTGCAATCAGAGGTTTGTGATCAGTTTCTGCTTTGAAGCTAAAACCATAGAGAAAGTCATGAAACGCTGTACATCCATAAACCAGACCTAGTGTCTCTTTTTCAGTTTGTGCACACATCTTCTCTGCAGTTGTCACAGTCCAAGATGCATATGAGACTGGCAACCAATAAGTTCCATGACACTGTAATAGTGCTGCTCCCAACCCTCTTTTTGAAGCATTTGTGGAGAGTTTTATGTCTTTCAATGGGTCAAAAAAATGCAGCGCTGGCATTGATGGCAGAATGTGATTTAAATCACTGAACTCTTTTATGCTCTGGCATCCCGGCCCATTTGGTGATCTTGTGGAGAAGATGTCCTAGGTAAGTTTTGCAAGCTGTATAGTTAGATATGAATGTGCTGGCCTAAATCAACATGTCTAGCAGCATTTGAATTTCCTTTTTATCTTTTAGTCTTGGCATGTTCAGTATTGCCTGAATCTTTGATTCCCCAGGTAAGATTCCCTTGGTTGTCAGTCTCTCTCCCAAAAACATTATTTAAAACTGTCATTTGACTGTATCGATTTAGGGTTATTAGCTCTCACAAGTTCTGTACTCTCCTAGTCATTCCTGATAATCAATGGTAATGCTGCCCCAAATTACTGTGTCATCAATATACACTTCATGCATGCTAGACACTGAAGCATATGGCTTGTTGTACAATGAAATACTCCTGGAGCTGAACATATTCTGAAAGGCAGTCTTAGGAAGCTGGAAGTGGAGTGTTGAAAGTGCAGATCTTGGACTGCTCATTGTCCAAGGGGATCTGCCAAAATCCAGCCAATGCATCTAATTTGCTAAAGAATTCAGATCCTGCCATCTCAGACAATGGCTCACTTCTTGTGGGCAAGTGGAAGTGTTCTTTTTTATGTTTTTGGTCAGCTCCTTAGGGTCCATACACAGCTGTCACCCTCCTCCTTTTCTACAGTTATTAAGGCGTGAACCAATCTGTTGGTTCTGCTATTCTTTGAATGATGCCACTTCCTGTCTCGTTTTGCAGCTTTTCTTCTAGCCTCTTTCTTAAGGCTTGTAGAACTTTTTGTTTTGGATGTAGCACAGATTCTGCATTTTCTCTTAGCAACATCTTGTATGTTACTTGGTGGCACCCATTTCCTATAAATACATCTTCATATAATGATATTAACACTTTCGTATTTGGTTCTATGCTGCCTGTCTATCTCTCTATGAAAACAACAAGGAATCTGGTGGCACCTTAAAGACTAACAGATTTATTTGGGCATAAGCTTTCGTGAGTAAAAACCTCACTTCTTCGGATGCATAGAGTGAAAGTTACAGATGCAGGCATTATATACTGACACCCACCAGACTCCTTGTTGTTTTTGTAGATACAGACTAACACGGCTACCCCCTGATACTATCTCTCTATGGTATACACCCTCTTAACAAGATCAAGCATGTAGGTCTGAGATTGCTTGCTTTGTGTACCACCACAAACTCTTGTTTTATCATCTTCCCTGTAGTATTTAAGTGTCAGTGAGCATTCTCACAATACTGGAATTGTTCCTCCATTATAGTCTTTCACAGACACTTTTGACTTTTCCACTTTTATGTGCTCCTTACATCTTTCTAATTCAGTTTCTGTTATTACATTTACTAGATGAGACACGATAAATTGATCCCAGAAGATGGATTGCTTACTGCTGAACCCGGAGGTAAGTATAGACGTACCCTTAGACTCTCTTCCTACTACACATGTTACAAAAGTTCCATTCAATATAACAATCCTTAAACAATGAGACACATAAACGATTCCATTTTCTTAAGATTAATATTTTTGTGCCGCCTTAGGCAAGGGACATCATAGTTGTAACAAGGTTTTCTAGTTTCATGTTTTGTTATGTAGCAAACTTAGTCCCAGATTCTGTAATTGGATCTCCTGTTTAGAGCCCTAGCTCCAAAGGATCTGATTTCAGGACCTGAAGATGAGCTCTGTGTAAGCACGAAAGCTTGTCTCTTTCATCAACAAAAGTTGATCTATGAAAGATCTCACTACCTTGTCTCTTTAATATCCTGGGACCAACATGACTACAACAAAACTGCAAACATTGATTTCAATGATGTTAGAAACCTAAGTACCTTTGAGGAACTGGGCCATGGTGTCTGCTTGGGTGAAACGTATATTTCCATGTTACATCCATGCCACATAGCAAGTTTGCCCACAAATTTAATAATGAACATTGCCATATAATAGGCATTACATTGTCACCACGGTTTTCAGATCTCTGCTTAGGTCTACTAAACCACATTTAAATAAGTGTGGAAGGGTCCAGTAAACTCACTGTATAATTGTGGACTTTTGTAATCTAATTATGGGTTCTCTAACACTTTTCTGTGTGAAATGTAACTCAAAACAGCCAAAATTGATCATGTTGGCAAAGCAGCCTTGCCTGCTGATTACCTAAGCAGAGTGGGTGTGTCTATTCAAATATGGTCTGCTCCTGAAGTCTTTTCTCTCCAGTTAATCAATAAATGTCAGGGAACGTACTCTTTCAGACTCAGCTAATATCTGGAAAACATTGAAAGAAAAATTAGGGGAAGTGCAGTCTATGGGTCAGCTCCCTGGCTGGAGCAAACAGCAAACAAATGCAGGCCATCTGGCCTAAGGTGAATAGGCCAGGTGTAAGGCTGGCGGTAGGGGGACTGGGCCTACACTACTCTACTGGGTCACAGCCCAAGTTCCTAACTGTGGCAGGGAATCCCACCATTGGGTCAGCAAACACAACTGGACTAATGTCTGGTTTCCCTGGGCTACTTCCTACCCCTACATGTTCATAGGGCTTTGTCGCTCATGGGCCCTCAGGCTCCTCGGGGTATTTGGCTGCCGGCAGTTCCAGTATATCCTCCAGATATTCCTCCAGAGGCAAGGGTTGATAAAGCTCAGTCCCTGGTTCTGGGGCCAGCAGCCAGGCAGCACCATTTGACTCCTTCCCTTGTGCTCCTTCAACTGAGCTGGAGGCCCCGCCTCTTATACTTCCTGTTCTGCCTCTCTGCTTCTGGCACAAAAGGTGGGCCCAGCCTGCCTCCGCCCACCAGAGGGCAAGGAGTGGTTCCTCCCTGACTGCGTCAGAGGGAAGCCACTCCATCTCACTGCATGGGGTACTTCACTTCAGTTGTTTTCATTTTGGCACCTTTATATAAAGTTATAATTTAAAAATGGGTTTCATTGCACCAACTAAGCAGGTTCAAGGGGGATAATGTGCCATTTCTGCAGCTTCTAAAAGAAGCCAGATTGGAAGGTTTTAATCAGATCCAAGGGACATAACTATTTTTATTAGGCTAGTGGCAATGTAATGAAGGTATATGGCTTAGGTCTTCCCACTCAGGGGAAAAACCTTATGGATATTTCCTTGCGACATTGCCTCTGTTGGAAGGAGTTTGGGGACTACGCATTACATGAACTAAAAATAAAATAACTGAGTGGAATTTTAAGTGGTAATTCAACAGTGGAGCTGTTGTCATTTTGACAATATGGTATAACCATATTATGAAAACAATGAATGAATTAAAGGACTTTCATCTCTCTCACACCTTAGATAACCAAAGGAAGTTACACCAGAATTGGAACAAAGGCAGGACTTTATTTATTCCACCAATTTATTTTATAACCAGAAAAGTCTAAAACCCCCATATTCTGTTAAATCATATCAGACCGGGCTTGTCAACAGTACGAGGAGCTCATCTGTGTAATAAAAAAGCCTTATGTTCCATCCCAACCCACTGGTCATGATTCCAGAAATTCCCAGATGATTCCTAACAGCCTGAGTCAAAAGGCCTAAGGCCAATATGAACAAGTATGGCAATCAAAGGCAGCCTTCTCTTCCAAGCTCAATGGATTTGGATATTATTCCATTATATGGGGTTGGCAACTTGTGAGTAGATACAGACAATAAAGATATGTGCAAATGAATGGTAAATCCCAAAAGAAGTACAGCCAGCACAAGAATCATTAGAACAGTCATGTGTGTCAGGGTAACAGCAAGGACACATCACAAGTACTAATAGAGGGTACTTGAACTCAAGCATTAAGTGCTGGACTTGGGATCCAATTGCCATTTGTAACAGTGCATATTAAAGCTAAGAGTGGAAGAAAACATGTTTTTTCCTTGCAGAGGAGGGCTTGTGATCATTAGGACACAACACAGAAAAAGAAAATAATTGTATAAAATGCCCAGAGGTACTAAGAAATATAGAATATAGAAATATAGAAATCTTTCATGTGCAGAGGAGATTTTACTATGACCATTATCCTGGGGAAAAGGAAAAACACTTAAAAATATGTATACAAGATTAGAAATACATATGTAATTTTGGGGAATGTTAAATGGCTCTACTGTGGCATAGAACTTCGTCTCTGCTTGACAGATGGCATGCCTTGGGATAGGTTAAACCCAGAGCTCTGGCTAATGTAAATGACACCATGGCAGACATATTGGCCTCCAAGTCCCCTCACAGAGGACAGCATTGAATACAGTAGCACATTGAGCTTTCAGCAAAGTATAATGTAGCTGAGCCCATGGAAGTATGAGCAAGACTGCACACAGTATCACAGTGTAAAATAATCACAGGGGAAGCATACAGAAGTTTTATTCTGGCCTCAGCTCAACAGAAATTGGATTAAAAAACCTGTCTCAATGCAATAAACACAAGTTTCATCTCCAGCGTCTCAGTAATTAACCATACGGAAGCAAAACACAATCTTTTTAGGAAGCAGATTTTGGAGGGGAAAAAAATGTTCTATGTATAAGTGAACTTACAGCAAAATGTACCATATAAAACTTAGCATTTGATAGGATCCTGAGAGATCAAGTAGCTGGAAAAACTATGTGGATTTGGAACCACCCCCAACTCTGGGCTGAACTGTGATGTTTAAGCACCACTGAGGATGGTATGGAGGTTCCCTTCCTCAAGAAGAGTATCAGAGATACCACACCATCTCTCCTGGTGCTGCTACTTGTCCTTAATAATAGGCAGTGTATTAGGGCAGGTCATATTGCGGCACACAGGCCCCACTCCGCTGGCTGGTGTGTAGTGGAGTGGGAAGCTGTACTCCCCCACACACCCTGATCTCTTTCTGGTGTCACATTCCCCAGGAGAACAGACATGAGTGCTTTTTGTGTTCTTCATAGCAGAGAGAGAGTGCAGGAGGGGCTGCTGTTGTGAGAGGATGCACAACCACACAAATTGAGAGGGGAAGCTGTTGTATACTCCATGCCTGAGCAGCCATTCAGGGGCCACTCAACATCTGACCCTCTATTTGCAACTTTGTTTGCAAAATGTGGCATGCTTCAAAACAGAAGTGTAAGCAAACACTACAAACCCATATATGTGACACATAAAGGATGAATCAATCTGCATTGTGACAGGGCTTGTTGGCTGAAGTGGTGCAGCAAGGGGCTTGGGCTATGCTGCACCAAACTCATCTTGTAGCTACCTGTAAATGATTGGTGTATAATGTAATGTGTAGGGTAATGTGTAGAGTAAGACTGTTACAAATTTCTCAAATCACCAACATTAAGTATCTTCCATTGAGAGTTTTCAGGTGCTGTGCTAAGACTTGTGAAATGCAGAACAGCCCCTTTGCAGTCTTTCTGTTATCATTTTCAAATAGGCCACGGGGTATCAAGATCTTGCCAAGGTGATCTTGGTTTTAGTAGTTTGGTATTTGGCTAGAAGATGTCACTTTTCTACTATGATCAGTTCAGACATTCCCTCTGCCAGCTGGTGTCTGTTCCATCATCGGTGGAGATGATTGTTCTTTGGTTATGCACTGGTCAACTCTTCTCCACCCTAACCATTTGTTCTGATAGGTTTTATAATTTAAAATATATGCTCCTTTGTTTCAGTGTTTGGATTTCTAGAGTGTAACATAGACCTCAACATGACAAACAATTGAGCACATGAGCTCAAAGGGAGAAATGTTTGCAATATTGAGCCCTTATTTCTCAATTTCTTTCAAAACAGATGGCAAGAGACACAAGCAAACACTTAGAACTAGTATTACTGCCAAGGTTCATTTTTAAAAAATAAGCCTGATTTTTTTATGTTACGCAGGGTTAAAAAATATCCCCTCAAAATAAAACAGGTCTAACTGGAAAAAGGCAAAACTAAAGTAATAATAGTGTGTTCAAAATTGCATAATTAAAATATTATTTTTTATTGAAAAGTGAGTTTCACTTGGAAGACTATTGATACATGGCCAGCTGATCATATGCTCTTTCATGGCATGTGTGTAATTTAAGTGGTTGGAAGGTTGCTATTTCAAGTCTGCACATAGAATTCAGTATTCTGTGTCCTGTAATGTTAGCCTTTTTCAGCCTTGTCATCACTCTGATAGAGTAGTGTAGGTGATCCCTATGCTACAGTAACTCTCTCAAGGCTCAGCAAATAGATTCAGCAGGGGTTAGCCAGCAGGATGTCCGTAGCAGAACAGAATTTCCCGTCCTTTAAAGAAGCAGCACTACAGCAGACATTCCCTCTTTTCATATGTAAGGGAAAGTGCACACCCTTTAAAAATACATAAGGATAAAAGGGACAGGAGTACCATAGAGTTTATTTTAAACTCTCTCCCTGACAAATTAATGATGGTGCTGAGCGATTGGCAGATGTTTTACCTGCCCACTTTCCCCATTTCTTGATTAAAAGACATAAGAACTGGGCATACACTTCCTTGGAGGTCTGCTGCCTGCTTTAGAATGCTGGGTAAGGTATCAGCTTGGAATGCATAAGCTAGAAAGATGTTAAGGATATGTCATTTCAGGGTGGGAGTAGTACCTAACCTCATAAGGTTAACTAAAACTCCCCATTATAAGCCCCAGTTCAGCAGCCAAACCTTAACCATTTGGGCTGAATTTTTCCATGCTTGCTCTCTGTCTCCAAGTGATTTTCTTTTTGCATGTGGAAAGCTTATGCATAGCTTGTTTGTATTTAACAATTTAAAAATATTCAGCTTTGAAGTTGAGCAGGAAGTTGCTATTCAGAATTCAGGAACTAATTCCTGTAAATAGTCACCACTTTTTTAATTTAGTGTAACATGATAGAGTTATTAAACTGTTTTGCCTTTTGTTTTATATTAGCTTTTTTTTTTTTTTTTTTAAACTTATACTACAATTGTGCTCCAGGGCTACATTCAGGACTGAGGCCCAGTTGTATTGGAAGCTGTACAAACATAGAGAGGTCTAAGGACTTACTCTTTTCCATATGTGCTTGGTTAACTTTGAACTGTAGCGTGGTAAAACTGCAAAATGGAAAAACGGATTTGCCAATATATTGAGAAATGTCTCTGCTTCTCCACTACTCTGTCTATTCACTAATCCTGAAAGTTTTACAAATGATTGTCCTGAAAACATGTACCAGAAGTGTTATTTGCTATTAGTCATTGTTTATTTGCTTTAACAAAAAATTGCAGTCATCCAGTTAGGACATGGGAGCAATATCATGTGGCCTTAGTGACCAATCACACATCATGAACTGTTGAAGGCATCAGTTCACAAACCATTCCGTAGGCTGAAATTGGTTTATCATAAGTAGTCACCAAATGCTTGAGAGTATTGAACACATTTTAAGAAATCAGGATTGCTTCATGAATGATTTGTGAGGAAAAAAAAGGGCTAAATTTACAATGAATATTATTTGCAATGAATAGTTCAACCAGTTCTAATTATTTAGCACCTGTAGAGGGGAAAGAGGGAAATACATATGCTAATGTGAATGTTGTCTCTTTCCTGCCTAACTATCAGGTCTTGATGAAGAGAGTGGCAAATGTCTGTCACGCAAAATGCTTGTAGATGAGTTATCAGTTAGGGAAGAGGATTTAACTGGTCAAAGCTAGAAATAGCTTTCTTTGTTACGAAAAAATCTGATGCATTTGTATCTAAAGACTTTTCTAGAACAGCTCAAATACTTCAGAACACCTCAGTCGGCTGTGACACATGAGTAAATGGAGGCAAATCTCTGCCCTTGGTATATATATCCCACCCAATTACAAATGTGCCTCCTCCACAATCAATGGGGGACGAATTTTGGGTAACCACAGGGGAAGGATGCAGCACTGAGGTGGTTGTGGGGGCTGAAGTGAGAGAGTCACAGGTGCCAACTTTTGTTGGCTCCGGTGGGTTTTCGCGCCCCCGCCCCCACCCCAACTCCGCCCCTTCCCTACCCCTATTGTTCCCCTCCCCAAATCCCTGCCCCAGCCCTGCCTACTCCCCCAAACACACTGCATTCCCCCTCCTCCCCCCTCGCTCCCATGTTTGCCGCGTGAATCAGTTGCTGGGAGGCAGGACCCGGCGGCGCGCTCAGGGGAGGAGGCGGAGCGGAGGTGGAGTTGAGCTGGGGTGGGGGAGCGGGACACAGAGCTGCCGGTGGGTGCTGAGCACCCACCAATTTTTCCCCATGGGTGCTCCAGCCCTGGAGCACCCATGGAGTCGGCATCTATGGAGAGAGTGTGTGTGGCTGGGAGGAGGGGTGGGGCTGCTGTCCCTCTTTCAGGTCTTCTGCCTTCCCATTGGCAGGAGGTGGGCCAATGGGCTAGCTGTTGGGCTCTCATGGCCCTTCCCCTTTCCTATTAAAGCTTAGCCAGTCATTTAAAGAAGCCTTTTGCTGTGGCCAGCTACCTGACACTCCTTCCTCTTAGCATAGGGTTGGTACTGTGTTATTTAGGGCAGGGGTTGGCAACCTCTGGCAAGCAGCTCGCTTGGGTAAGCACCCTGGCAGGCCATACCACTTTGTTTACCTGCCGCCTCCATAGGTTCCGCCAATCGCAGCTCCCACTGGCAGCGGTTTGCTGCTCCAGGCCAAAGGGGGCAGCAGGAAGCCACTGCCAGCACATCCCTCAGCCCGTGCCGCTTCCCTCAGCCCCCATTGGCCCAGAGCGGCAAACCGCTGCCAGTGGGAGCCGCGATTGGCCGAACCTGCGGAGGCGGCAGGTAAACAAAGTGGTATGGCCCGCCAGGGTGCTTACCCTGGAGAGCTGCATGCCAGAGGTTGCCGACCCCTGTTATAGGGCCTTACCAAATTCACAGTTCATTTTGGTCAGTTTCACAGTCATAGGTTTAAAAATCATAAATGTCATGATTTCAGCTATTTAAATTTAAAATTTCACAGTGTTGTAATTGTAGGGTTCTGACCCAAAAGTGGGATTTGAAGATTGCAAGGTTATCATAGGTGGGGTTACGGTACGGCTACCCTTACTTCTGTGCTGCTGTTGTCAGCAATGTTGCCTTCAGAGCTGGGTAGCTGGAGAGCGGCGGCTGCTGGCTAGGAGCCCAGCTCTGAAGGCAGAGCCATCGCCAGCAGCAGTGCAGAAGTGAGGATGACATAATATGGTATTGTCACCCTTACTTCTGCACTGTTGCCTGCAGAGCTGGGCCCTCAGTCAGCAGCCGCCGCTCTCTGGCCACCCAGTTCTGAAAGCAGTGCAGAAGTAAGGGTGGCAATACTATGACTCGCCTAAAATAATCTTGTGACCCCTATACAACTTCCTTTTGGGTCAGAATCCCCAATTTGGGAAACGCTGGTCTCCCCTGTGAAATCTTAAAAGCACACAAAAGATCAGATTTCATGGTGGGAGACCAGATTTTATGGGCCGTGATGTGTTTTATCTGGTCGTGAATTTGGTAGGGCCTTAGTTATTTATGATGCTGCAGGTCTGACCCATTGCCCATTCTGTGATCAGGAAGGAATTATTGGATTTCGTTGGTGAGAGGCCTGATGTTTTTTTCACCTTCCTCACAGCACCGTGAAAGCTCAGTTAGGTTATATCATTAAGACTTAATGTTAGGAAAAGTATGACTTTTAGTTTGTTGTTACTTGCGTCTGGTGTCCAGAGTGGATAAAGATAAAAAGGAACAGCTCTCAGAAGCTGATGAGACCCAGGATTATGCCTATGGGAAAAGGGTAGACTTGAAGTTTTCACAGACTGATGTCCTCCCTTGGGAACCTGTCCTCCTCCCTCCCTCCTTCCCCCCCAGGGAGATGGAGGGGATTTAAAAGTGAGCAGATGATAGGATTTTGTTTAGGCAGGTCTACCCAAGTTATTGGTGGTGAGTGTCCTGAACACTACACTGGACTTAGTTATATGCCTGGTATGGAAGTGCAAGAGGCGGTGCACATACCGCCCCTCTCCCCACCCTCCAGATTAAATAAAGTTGTGTCCTGCTACTTAAAATCAATCCCCTGAGTGTCTTATACAAGAGTTTAAGGACCACATATTCTCTGAAGTTACACATTCAACTGTTTCCATGTGTAATTTAGACAGACACAGACACAGCGGGGTGGCTCCTCATCTAGGGTAATTTGTCATAATGTATGAAGTCATTGTGCATTTGTGCACACAACTTGTGGGCTCATTGTGTTTGAAAACTTTGCCATACATTATTAAAAAGATTAAAACAACATCAGCATCAGTATAAAACCGCAACTAAAATGAACATACTGTCCCTAAGACATTCGGAAATTAATTTTAAAAAAGTTTAAATTTAAATCCTATTGATCCATTTAGAAAATAAGTTGTCTGTTCCAATCTTTTGCCATACAGGGCTGAGTCTCTTTTCTATTACAGAACCTTTTGTTTAAGAGTGAGATAAGGTGTCAATGTTTTACATTAAAATGGCTAATTGTGTTGTGACGGATATGTAATTAATCATTGGACCACTCACTGTTCACTTTCATATTCACATTAGTGTGGAATGTTGCTAGCCATGAGATTTCTAGAATTTTGAGTGCATACAGACCTGTGGAATACACTGTCACTAAAAGCACATCTGCAAAAGGGAGAATGTATGTTTTTTTGTTTTTTAATATAAGCACAGATTTTTGACAATTTTGCACTTAAAGTAAAAGGAGCGGATTCTGGTATTTGCAAGTTCCAGAAAAAGCCAAACCCCACAAAATACAAAACAACTCCCCCCAAGCAACCCCTTGTCCCCCCCTCCCCCCCCCAAAAAGCCACAATAAAAACCAAGATCTTTCATGTTTTTCACAGGAACTAATTTTTTCCCCCTAATTGTATTAACTAGACTTAAGCCTTACTGGTTTTATTCCCCCCACCAGGCAATTGAACAACTCAGTATAATATTCCTGGTGCAACCAGCACAGCTGAGATTTTTCAAAGGAATGAGGGGCTTAGGTTTAATTGAAGATGCGTGGCTAAATGCTCTGCACAGCGTTGGAAATATCAACTCCTTTTTTTATAATTATGAAGGCAGCTGGGTGGGGGGTAAACATGAGATTTTCTCACTTGTTTTGTAATAGGATGAAACTTATTCAATAAGAGAAAAATTGGGATTTACTAAAAAATTATCTGAAAATAATATTACAACTGTCATATTTTTCAGTCAGGTCTGCCACATCAGAGAATAATAGTACTAACATTAGCAGAAGCGACACTTATATCTTGTATAAACTTCAGCTGGGAAAACGGTCAAAGCTCTCTGGACGTCACTTTCAACTTAATTACTCTATTTATTTTTTAAATCTTCATTTGGAAGAGGAGAAATTGGTCTAAAGTCTCAGCTGCTCCCAATATCCTCCAGACATAGCTGAGCAGTGGCTTGCAAATGAGCCGGCTCTGTCGCACTGATCCTGGAGCTGGTCTTCCAGTAGCTCGTTGTCCAGCTTCAGAGACAGCCGGTAATGGATCAGAAGAAATGGTATGGTGACTGGGGATTGCAATGGCTTGTCGGTCATGTCCCCAACACAATCCATAGACAAAAGCTGCTGTGGAAGCAAAGCAGGCTGTCAGTACCAGCTAGAGATTTCCCCATCTTGGCAAACACACTGGATATACAGGGCTTGACCCTTTTGCTCATTGAAGTCAATGGCAAAGATCTCATTAACTTTAGTAGGGAAGGGTTAGAGTCACATCCACTTTGTATTAGTAAGTTGTAATTGCAGATGAGGATCTGGCCCCATATGTCTAAACTGTTCAGTTGGATCAATTCTTTCCCCTTTCTCTATTTTGCTGCCACACTTTTAATATATGCATAGTTACTCATGCCCTTTTTGCTCCCCCATATCTGGCAAATTTCCCAAGATTCATGCCAAATTCTAAGGAGAACACCTATAATATTGCCTCATTTATCAGAGACATTATGCCATTTTGTCTTTGAAATTGCCTTTAAATGCAACCTTTCCAAAGTGAAACCTGAGCTGAGCATGTAGATTAAAACAAAATCCATAGAAAATCTTTCAAAATAGAAACAATTAAAGTTGTGAGGCTGTACTGAAAGCACATTTTAAATGAGAGAAAACAATTTTGATACAATGCTGAATGCAGTAATGGTTTGCTGACAACTTTGGAAGGCTTTGCTCGCAGACGAATAAAAGGGTGGTTAAAAGAAATATCGATATGAAATATGCTTTCATGAACATCTTACCTTCTCTGTTTTTTTCCATTGGCCTATCATAGCCGTGCACCATCCTCTTCAGTATCACTGAAGCTTTCATATGGCCCTAGATTTCAAAGCTACAGGTGGTTTACAAGTGTTGCACTTCAAAGACTGTTTTGATTAAATGAAACAATGTTTGTGTAATATGGAGCCCAGATCTTTGAACTTTTTTCCATTCAATTCATCCTACAAAGATTCAATTAGGGGAGATCAGAAGACCTGCTGCCAGCCGTTGTTTTCATCTGTCACTCAGGTTTGTCTTTTCAAATATCTTTCATATAAATACAGGGCCAACCATTTGTTTTGATTCAAATAATAAAATAAAATAATCACAACAACAACAATAATAATAATACATTTTTCTAGCTAGCAATGTCCTTTGCTCAAAAACACAGAATAGAACTCCATAACTAGTATTTTAAGTGAATATGCACATACTCGCACAGATTTGATGAATCATCTTGTTATTACTGTCTTGCTATTGATAAGCCACCCTTCCTGCTACAAACCAAGGAGCCAGATAGTTATGCCTCTTGGTGAGTACGTAAGGTACTGAAGCTGATTTAACTTCTTGTTGTAGCTTGTGGTTTTTTGCTTTCAGTGAAAGAAAAACTGATCCTAACAGTTTTAAACTTGTTAATTCGAGCCATATGTCAGACAGCCATATGGTGCAACACCACCTTATATTTACAGGGTGCTGCTTTTCAAAACATTATTCTAAAAGCTTTATTTGCCCCACAGTTCATATGTGGTATTCTGTGCTTTTGAGATTTTTAAAGTATCTCAAGCATCTAAATCACATGCTGATGTAGCAAAACCTCACTGATTATTAAAAGCTAATTGCAGCCTGTTTTATTGGCAAAAATGTGCTAATCAAGTCCCTGAGTCAGAGAGTATGCTAAAAAGAAGCGTGTTGTTAATCCTCCTGTCTCCACATATGGCAAAAGCAAAATGAGAATGTAGAAGGAAAAATCATAACCTTGTTGATTATAAGGACTGTTCTATTTGATGTTCCACTGAAAAGTACCCAACACTATGTCAGAGTTGGAGGCAGTAAGAAGGGCTTTTCCACCTTGGTCCCTGACAGAGAATAAAAGAAAACTGGGATTTTTGGACAAAAATGTAATAAGAAAATGCAATGGGCTAAAGAAGTCTGTTGGTTGCATAACTGATACTTCTAATTTCTCAGTATCCAGTTCTTCTAATGGACCTAAAAGAAAGTCAGTCAGTTTTTAATATAGAAATATTCTTTGGTCTAGATTGTGCTGCCGCAGGCTGCCCTATGTTGAGTATAGCTGTATCACCCCAGGAGCAGTGCAGGAAAGGATCTGTGCTCTCTGAGGCATGGTGCCTTTCCTGGTCCCTTTTCACCCCCTTGATTAGGGGTATTAATCTGCTATGGCCAGAAGTAGATTACTACTCCTCCTTGTGTCAGCTCAGCTGTTCTGCACAGTGCATTGGAGGACAGATGAGTCATCACCCACTTCCCCACCCATTTGTCTGTGCAGCGCCCCCTGTACACGGCCCCCAGGTTTCAGAGAAAACACTTTGAGGCAATGGACAGGGCCGGCTCCAGGCACCAGCCCACCAAGCATGTGCTGGGGGCGGCGCCTGGAGGGGGGCGGCATGGCGGGGCACTCCGGCCCGAGAGCGGGGCCATGACTGGGCTCACCACCCTCCCCGCGGCGCTCCGGCCACCGGGGAGAGCGGAGCCACAGCGGGTTCGCTGCCCTCCCCCCGGCGCTCTGGCCGCCGGGGAGAGCGGAAAGCCCCGGCCGGGCTCACCGCCCTCCCCCCGGTGCTCCGGCCGGTCAGGGAGAGCGGAGAGCCGCGGCGGGCTCGCCGCCCTCGCCCCAGCACTCTGGCCGCCAGGGAGAGCGGAGAGCCCCAGCCGGGCACTCCGCCCTCCTCCCGGCGCTCTGGCCGCCAGGGGCTCTCCGCCCTGCTCCCGGCGCTCTGGCTGCAGGGGAGAGCAGAGAGCCCCGGCAGGGCTCTCAGCCCTGCTCCCTGCGCTTTGGTCGGTGGGGAGAGCGGAACCGCGGTGGGCTCGCCGCCCTCCCCCGGCGCTCCGGCTGATCGGGGATTGCGGGCTCGGCGCCCTCCCCTGCCGCACTGGGGAGGATGTGGGGGCGGCGGGTGGCTTTTTTGCCTAGGGCGGCAAAAAAGCCAGAGCCGGCCCTGGCAATGGAGGATGTAGGCTTATCCCTCCTTACGTGCTTGTACAGGAACATAGCATGGTTCACAATTTAGCCCTGGATCTGGAACTTTGGACACTTGGTGCATGGTTATTTAAACCAATTTTGTTTGATCAGTGGTGACAGAAAATGTATTGTGGATGTAATATTTATATTATTAAATCTGTGCTGTATATGTTGTAGATATGAGAGATTCATTTATCTGCCTGCCGAAATCCCATACTTGAGACTAGTAAACATTTGTTTATGTATAGGTGGTAAATGTGTTCCCCCTGCTATCTTGAGCTTTAGATAAATTACAATACTATGTATTTGTTTATTTTAATAGGGACAAATCACTTCAAGCAATGAGCTTCTCTCAACCATCTAAAGTCAATGACTCTGCTCATGCTCTCCTTTATTTTTGTCCCTTTCGTGCGCTTTCACAGACTGCTCACTAAGGGCATAATTCTACCACTTGGACTCATATCGGTTAATACCTTACTCAGCAAGTAGGCTAACTGATTTGAATGGCATTACTTATGGAGTAAGATACAAGTCAGTGACAAAATGAAGCCCTGATTCTTCATTCCATGTCATGTATGGAAACAAGTCAGGCATACTGCATCATAGAATCCTTTTTGTGTTCTCTCGTTAAATAAGGGAATATCCAGTTTCTTCCAGGTAGACTCATGACTGTATGAATTTTTAAAGCCACATAGTGCATTATTTGTCCTGAAAAGTGATCCACAAACCTTCTGCTATCCTTAAAGAAGTTTGTAGATACACATGAAGACAAATTGTCCTTTCAGTTACACCACTGTAAATCCATTGGCATCGATGGCACTACTCTGGGTTTATGCTGGTGTAGCTGAAAGCAGAATTTATCACTATAGAAAAAGATATTTAATTCATAAATCACCAATAAAACTTGCTAAGAGAACAATCCTACAGGTTTTCATTATTGCCTTGATAATCTTATTAAAAACCAAACTCTGAGTTGCACACAGCAGAGCTTTTGGTAGAAAAAACCCAGGCAGCATTTAGTAAGCAGTCCAGCATATTGCACTTTAATAAGTTAATATTAATACTCTCACAGAAGCCGATGCAAATAAGCACAAAACACAATAGCATTCTGAAATTAAAAAAACCCCACACAACTGAATGAAATGGTTCAGTGTATAATACCACTACTAAAAAATACCTATTGTGTTCAACAGCCTCCCACTTAGATTAAGCTAGCAACCAATCAATCCTTTCAGAGTACACAATGCCTTTTTAATACGGTGGCCTATGAATGGATTGGTTTAAGAATGATGTATTGTGTATCATTTGAATACATTCCAAAGAAATTGAACTCAAATACAGAAATGAAATTCAAGATATAAACCAAAGATAAGTATTAAGGTGGCCCTGTTTGTTAAAACCCAACCCCCAAGGGTCCAGAACATGGTAGAGTGCCTTCATCATTTGAAGATGGCCGTCCATAAAAGACTAAAATAGTAATATGCTATGGTTTACAATGTCAGATTATTATTTCAGTCAGGAAAGGTGTCCTTTTAGATAATAGCTCAGTCAAGTTTCTTCATGTGCTGTTAAACAGCAGTATATATTTTGTATGCAAGTTTTGCCAACTTAATTAGTGGTGAAATTAAGAGATTTAATGCTTACTTAAATACCAATAGAGAACTAGATTGGCACAGTAATCTCTTACAAACTGGTCTGAATGTTTTTAAAATATCTTTTTTAAACTTGTTTGGCTTTCAGTAACCTCTTGTGCCTGGTAGGCTACTGAGGAAATCACTAAACATTAAACCTTGACTCATTTTTTTTCTTTTAAAAAGACAGATATTTTTGATATCAGACTCATGATAGATACCACATTCAAGTCCCCATATGGTACTAAACTCTCATACAAACTAGCGCTTGTCCTTGGAAAAACAGATAAAAGTGCCAGAAGAGAAGGGTGGTCTTATGGTTAAATCTACTGGACTGCAGCGCAAGACATCTATGTTGAATTATTCACTCTGCCACAGACTTCCCGTGTGACATTGGGTAAATCACTTAATCTTCCGGTGCCTCAGATACCCCTTTGTGAACTGGGAATACTAACCATACTTAGTTCCTTTCTCTCACTTTTTGCTTCTCTCGTCTATTTAGACTTCAAGCTCTTCAGAGCAGGAAGTGTCTTACTATGTGCGGCTGGTGTGCCCACCACAATGGGGCCTCAATTTCAATTGGGTCCATAGGAAATTACTGTAATCCAAGTAGTCATAATAAAATGATGCCACTAGCATAAGTTCTGTATAAAATATGTTTATCCCTATCTGTTATCCATTCCATCTGTCCTCAGCTTCATTACAGTGTGATGCATGCCGGAATGCTCTTGGCCCCACTAGCCAACCTTGGTCTGCCTTTGCACTGAGATATCTGGTTGCTTGCCTGCAGAGATAATCCCATCTTGCTAAAGGAGGGTTAAGAGGAGGTGGAAGCTATTTTCCCTCCCCTCTTCTCCCTTCACAACTCCCACCCACATCAAGGAGCGAAGGAATGAGTTGGTTTGGTCAGTTTTAATAGCTATTTGATGTCCTTGTGTTAATTCGTGGGTGCTTAATAACATACTAGCATTTTCCCTTTTTGTACCTGATATGGTGGTTGAGTAAATTATATTATTTATTGACGCTAGCCACTTTGAGGGTCTGAAGCACAGTTCTTGGAGGGGAAATCTGCAACTGGGGAGTGGTTATACTGGGAGATTGGGAAATTTGACATTTTAGAACAGTGAAACTCACTATACAGACTGCTGTGGGGAGGGAGTGTTGGCCTAGGGTTACTCTAGCCTTCTTTATGAGAGTGGAGTGTTTGCAGTAAAGGTTTTAGGTTACTTAGCCAAGTTGATTAACTGGCTGGCCGGAGAGAATTTTGAGGTTCTCTGTGACTGTCCCCTGATGCAAGAACTATTCTTTGTCCTCCCACCCGCATTCATTATTCTCATGTTTTTTTTTAAAAAGTGGGGACCTGACCTGCTCCTCTCAGAAAGAAAGCTTTGTAAAGGCAACTTCAGTACTATACAATGTTTAGTTAAGTCCCTAGAGGACACAGCACGATTCTCTCAGACTTGCACTCTGGGCCATGTCATCCAGAATTTCTGGGAGAATCCAGCTACTGCTGGGAAGTTACTAAGCTATCCCCCAACAAGCTGACTCACTTAGGATATGCCAGGTTAACTGACCAGCATCATTTATCCTACAAGATAAATTACTTCTATTGAATTGGCACCTAGGCTTTTTAGTTTTCAATAAATAATTAATAGAACAGAAATTGAAAGATGAAGTTGTAGACGGCATTTTTATTCCGGCTATTTCAAGTAGTGCCTGGTATTTTAAAAAAAATTTCCTGTGAAGTTGCAGTTACAGTTATTAATGATAGGGATAATAAAACATTAATCAAATCTTTACAACTTTAAATACGGAATTGTGTCTCATTAAAGTGTATAACAATCTTAAATGCAATCTTACCTATAGGGCTTTTTTCATTTTAATTATATTTGCCTTTTAGGAATTTAAAATGTCTTTATATATAAAGGAATACACTTACAAATCCTTGTTTCACTGTAGACTCTTGTATAAATGATTATTGTCATGCTGTGTAGTATTCTAAAATAATGACAAAACAAATTGGTATAGCACTTGATATTTTTTACAATGACCTGGCAAAGTAGTATTCTACCTTGTCAATATAAAAATCATTTTATGTATTCCGGCAAGTGAAACTACAGCTTTATGTAAAGACGGACCAATGTGTGTGTTTATTCATTTTTAAAATAACATGATTTTTAAATAATCAAGATAAAAGGTCACATATTTATTAATATTTAGCACAGTTCTCATTACTCTGACAATGTTATGCAACTGTTGCCGTTATACTGCTGATGTTTAGCTTTTTGCATTAATTTAATGTGCACAAATAATCTTGCATATTTCAAATGTTTCTAAACTTAGTTTCATTCAAACTGAATATAATATTAATCTCTACAACACTTATAATAAGCAATAGTGCCCTACCCCCAAATTCCAGAAAACCAGTAAACAAACAAACAAAATTTAGATGGCCACAAATCATTTATGAGGCTTCTTTTAAAACTGATTTCCTAACTGAGGAACTTTACAGTTGAATACTGGTGGTCGGTATTGAGCTAAATGCCCAAAGACCTAGAAAAGAGCTATTTTTCTGAGCTTTTCTACAGACTTTGAGACCAACTTCTTTCTTAAGAGAGTATATATTTTTGACAAAGGACATACTTATAAACATTGAATTTCCTATAGGAACAAGAGCTTTCCATGATAATGTTTTTATTAATGATAATGAATTGGTCATTATGCTATGTTATTATTTGTTTCTTCCCATCTGAGATATTTATGTTTCAGAAGGTCAAACATCTTAGCAAAAAGAGAGTGTTTCATTGGAATTCCCTGGTTTGGCTTTATTGTAAATCTAACTGAAAGGGAATACTTGAAGGGAGGTCAGTTAAGGATAGGTGGCATATTCATAGCATCGGATACCTGTAAATGGTCCCAGGGGAAATTATTCATGTTTCTGCTCAGGTATTGTGCTGTGAAATGGACATCTAGAAAAGGCTGTGGAAGGGAGAATGGGATAGCTCAGTGGTTTGAGCATTAGCCTGCTAGACTCAGGGTTGTGAGTTCAATCCTTGAGTGGACCACTTAGGGATCTGGGGCAAAATCAGTACTTGGTCCTGCTAGTGAAGACAGGGGGCTGCACTTGATGACCTTTCAAGGTCCCTTCCAGTTCTAGGAAATATAAATAAATTAATAGAGATATCTTAACTGTTCAGTTTGCTGGAGGGGTTGAATCAAAATGTGAAATAAATAGCTCTCCAGGTCAACATGTAAGGCAAGATGACAATGGTTAACTTTGCAGTGATTGCATTTAGAATGGTTTGTTTGAGATTTTTAGGTGTCTTGATCAGAACTTTCTGTTCCCATGACAAGTCTTGGGAAGGTGAAAAAGATATAAGATATTCTGCAGATATGGATCTGGCAACAATATAAACTGAGGAGGCCAACAAATATACCTCAGTGATGGGACTCATGTGGTCACCAATACATCACTAAGACATTCTGGACTGGAAGGGTTTAAAAAACATTTGTAATGAATAGTGAGAGATTCAACACTGTTCATGAATCATTGATAGAAGTGAGAGCTTCCCCGGGTTGGAATGGCTATGGCCATCACAATGAGACTTGCAAGAGGAATATTACCACCTGTTCTTATAAAAGTAGACAAACAAATCTCACTATAATATCTGTTCTGTATTGATCATTATAGTGGTGCTGGCTTACAGCAACTATAATTATTGGGATGCTAAAACACTTGTTACTAAACTTCTGTGGCCACAGGACATAGAATTCATAGATTTTTAAGGCCAAAAAGGGACCATTGTGTGTATCTAGTTTGACCTCTGACATAACACAGGACTTAGAATTTCACCCAGTAATTCTTGCACGGAGTCAAATAACGTGTGGTTGAATCGGAGTGTAACTTTTAGGAAGACATCAGTCTTGAATTAAAGATTTTGAGTGATGGAGAAGCCATCAGATACCTTGGTAAATTATTCCAGTTAATTGTCCTCATTATTAAAAACATGTGCCTTATTTCCAGTTGAATTTGCCTGTTTTCCACTTCCAGTGATTGGATCTTGCTATGCCTTTGTATGTTAGATCCAATCAGTGGAAGTGGAAACCAGGAAAATTCAAACCGGAAATAAGGCACATGTTTTTAATCAAAGAATCTTCTAACACCAGATACCTTGTCCCCAAATAAACATCTATAGATTATGATCATGTCATCTCTTAACCTTCTCTTTGACAACCTGAATAAACTCAGCTTCTTAAATCTGGATCAGTTATTGGACATAGAACCACTTTGATATTGAGATAAATGGCATTAGTGATTCACTTGGTGGCATTTTTCTCTCTGTGTAAGTATTGATAATGTTCAAACATGGAATGAAGATTGACAGTGCTGCAGTAAGTAGCATCTTCTTATGAAATATCAAACTGAGGTCTTCACTTCAGCTATTCAAAATGCATCTTCTTCAGTGCTTCAATGGCTATGAACTGGGGACTCTAACAGAGCTTGAGAGAGAATAGTAAAACTAGGCCCTAAACTTTTTCAAGAATTAGAAAATATTAGGTAAAGTAATAGAAAAAAATCTTCTAGTAAATTAAAACAATTTTCCTTCACTAGGAAGGAGTGTTGGAGATGAAATATTATTAATAAATAATCTGAGATACATATTAATTATGAGAAACAAAACTTTTAAAATTATACAATATAAAAAGAAACAGAATTAGCCAGCAGGTTAATAATTAATATTTCAAAAGCTAGTGTTCAAAATAAAACCTTTTATGTTTATTAATTACATCCCTATATACATTGCAACAGAGTATGCTCTTGGGCTAAAAGAATAAAAATAAAGTGTAAACAATCAAAATGAATGGGTGAATAGAACCTGAAATGTAGCTATATTTAAAAAGAGCAAAGAAAACAGATGAAAATATTGTAGATTTTAAAAACATAACTATAGAAAATCATTTCTTTGTACTTTTAGACTTTTGGGGCATGTTTCAAGTGGCTTTTGTTGTCAGAAGAGTGACTAGAGATGGCATATTAATTACCCCTCAAATAAGTGATATTTAGTTTGCTCAGTTTATTGGTCAGAAGATACTTTCCCTAACTTCTACAAGTACCGCCTGGGATCTGAAATTCAAGCTTTTCTGCTTGTTACATCATTTTCAGTAATACTCTGTAATCAGAATTTAGCTTTCAAATTTTGCTGATGTGTTAAACAGAAAGAATCCAGCTGTTTCATACTTAGTTGTATTATGGCTGCAATCCAAAGAGCACTAAAAGCCTGGTGTGGCTGGGAGGGTACAACACCCAGGGAAATGACATTCTCTGATGAGTAAGAGAATGCCATTTTGATTTTCTAGATTATCATTTGTATGACCAAGGCAGCATTTTAAGTGTTTTTGAAATTGGTAGCTCTGGAGAGAACCAGGAACTGTGTGGCCAGGTGTTCATGATTATCTCAGTCCTGAGCTGCAATATACTCTCTTATTACAGTTAAGATTTCTATATTGGTTCTCAATACTTAAATATGCTGAAGTGATTTTTAGGCTGTCCAGTTTTGTGATATGTATAAAATGTCCATTGAGGAAGAGAATGAGACCAACAGACTCACTTCACTTTTGATCTAATCTAATTTTGACCTCACACCTCCAGATGTAACAGACTAACATCTAGGGAACAACCTTGTTGTTCTTCATCAAACGTATTGTCACACTGTCTGGAGTGGCTCACGATCATGAGTGCCAGCCTCAGGGCAGACTGTCAAAAAGCAGGGCAGAAACCCCAAACTGGTGGTATGTTCTATAATTAGATATCACCAACCCAGTAACAAGTGTGAACTCCTGAAGCATAAAATAATCTTACCACAGAGTCACAGACAGTCCCCTTGGGCATTCCAGTCTATCTTGCCACCTAGGCAAGATAAACTACGTGATAGATGGTCATGTTACATCAAAAATGACTACAATATTCAGGTTACCCCCAGTCCCAAAGGATCAGTCACTTATCCCAGGTCATTTGTACTCAGATCTCAAACCAAAGACAACGCCTGTAGACAATCCTGTAATAAACTAACTAAAGATTTATTAACTAAGAAAAGAAATGAGAGTTTTACAAGGTTAAAACAGGAAACACACACACACACGCACACAAATAAGGTACAGTCTTAGAATTAAAAAGGTAACATAAGCTTCTATAACAAGCAGCTCTGTGTGTCCTTTAGGGCAAGCAGCATAGGGATCTCTTGCTTACGTTTAGGAATCCTTGCCCCCCGCCCCCCAGTGTCCAGACAGCATAAAGAGACCCAGTTTCTCCTTGTCAGGGATTTTTTTTGCCCTCCTCACCCCAGAATCCAAGCAATGGGATAAATTCATGTGCAGGCCTCTCCTTCCTGGAGGGAATGAGGAAGCTGTCAGCAAGGTGCCTGTCCTTTGTTGCCTCACAATGCCTGATTTGCTTCTTTTCCAGTTTGGCAAGTTACACTGTTACACACGTTTACAATGCACACACTCAATATAACTTATTGCCATGGGCTACACAGGTTATAAGTGAGATGCAGCATCCTACAAGCATTCCATAAAATCTAAACTCTAAACACTGTCTTATAATACTAATATTTTGCCAACTATACTAACTGACGGGTAAGCTAGACTAGTTTACAGCTATGCATTTGTCAGTATTCATTGAGGCCCCAGACCTTTGGCATGAGCTGGCATCTGGTCAGTCTCTTTTAAGTACAGTAATCCAAGAAAATTAGAAAACAATCCCAAAGTTTACTTTGAGCAGGGGGTTAACTGGGTGGCTGTCAAGTTTCTCTGAAAGTAAATCAATTGTCAGCATTTTTGCCATCTTGGAATGACGAGAGAGGGCTATGGAATGGACATGAAGGGAATTTAGGGTTAGCATGAAAAACCAAAGGATCACCATTTATTATGACTGACTATCATTGATATCGTATTTACACCTAAAGATCACAATCAGGATCAGGATTCCATCCTGCTAGACAGTGCACCAGCACAAAGGAAGATGCAATCACTGACCTAAAGAGCTTTCAGTCTAAGGCTGGCCTCAATCCTGCAAAAATTGAGTGTGTGCTCAAGATTCACTATGTGAATGATCCCAATGAAGCTAATGGTACTACTTCTGTATGGAAGATGAAGCAGGGGAAGCATAGGGTTCAAAAAGAACTAGATAAATTCATGGAGGATAGGTCCATCAATGGCTATTAGCCAGGATGGACAGGGATGGTGTCCTTAGCCTCTCTTTGTCAGAAGCTGGGAATGGGCGAGAGTGGATGGATCATTTGATGATTACCTGTTCTATTCATTCCCTCTCGGGCACCTGGCATTGGCCACTATTGGAAGACAGGATACTGGGGTAGATGGACCTTTGGTCTGACCCAGTATGGCCGTTCTTATGCTCTTATGGGAAAATATTTTGTAGGACTGAGGCCTAATTTAAAACAAGAAACAGCAAGTGAGTAATAAACAATGGGGAAAAAAGAGAGGGAGAATGAAGTAATGGTAATAACTTCAGATCACATGGTTGTGTAAGGTCACACTGGGGGAAATTCATCCCATATGGAGGGCCAGAACAAGGTCTATTCTTCATTTACTTCTCACTTAAGTCCTCTAATTAGGAATTAAATCTTCTAAATAGCCCTTAAGTAGTGTATAGGCCTTGGGCTGGAGCTAGTCTCAGGGGTGAGTTGCACCAGAGCTGTTCAACTTGATGTTCCAAACCATTTGAAAGCTTAAATAAGTTATCTCTGAATACCACTTACTCTCGCCATTGCTAACTGGCTGATTTCTTGTAGACAAAGTGGGCTTTGAGGATGGACTGGAAGGAGGACAGGATAATGGTCTTACAGATTACTTCTGAGGATATTGCTAGTGCAAGGGGCAGCATTGAGGATGCCATGGATGGTACTTACTAATCATCAAACAAACCACCAACAGGCTCAGACGAGCAGGTGGGCATTAGATGGGAAATTATAGACACAGTCGCTGACACAGAACCGCAACAATAAAAGTAGAGGTAAACTCCTGGCTCTGGCTTTAAACAGGTTTACCCTAATGGATAACCAAATATTACTGCACCCAACCTGTAGATTGCACCCAGATGACCACAGGAATGAAAATGAACTTATCTTCTGAATTGAATACAGAAATATAATGTGATAGGAAGGTGGAAATCTCAAACACTCAAAAGTAAGGAAATAAGTGAATCATTGGGACACCTTACCTAGGGGTACTGTGGATTCTCCATCAGCTGAAGTTTTTAAATCAAGGTTTGAGGACTTTGTAAAAGATGTGCTCTAGCTCACACAGATATTATGGGCTTGATGCAGAAAGCACTGAGGGCATAACCACTGGGGGCAAGGTTTTTCTTTTTGATTTTTTAAAAAATAATTTCCTCTTTTCATTGGTATTGGTGGTGGTAGGGTTTGTTGGGCAGAAGGTGGTGTCAGTGTTGTGTCATTGTTGTGAGAACCTATTTAAACACTTCTTAAATGGCCAGAGTGCTAATTGTTTGGTAAAGTAAGGGGCTTTCTCTCATTACTATGGCACAGAGGGAAATAATCTTTTAAAATAAACATTTTATTCTTGTTCCTGTGTAATTGGCTTACATAAATTAACAGTCCCTGTATTCAGCTAACTTTTTCCGAGTTCAGAATTTCCTATTTATATTTTCAGCTTTGAAATAGTTTAGCCTGTGCAGGAGACACTCTTTAATACAAAGAAACGTACAAAAGTGACAGAACACTATTACAAAATGAAAAGAAAGAAGGGATTAAAAGGTGAAGTGGAAACTGAAATAGAACCACTTTTTCCAGAGACTTCATAAAAGAACTCTCTTTCTAGCACTCTCCTTCCACCATCTCCCTTTCCCCAAAGATGTTTTGGGTAAAAGCTTGTACTCTAGGTGTGATTCTAGCTATGAAATATTCATCAGCTCTGCAGCCTTAGCTTAAAGGAAAGAAAAGAGCCAATAAAAAGAAAAAGACAATAGATATTTTATGAGAGGAAGGAGCCCAATTCTGTTTAGCTTCAAAAATTAGGTGGATTCAAGAAAGAACTATGTCACAATATGCAATATATTAGTGCTTTTGCTGTAGAACTATAACTAATGATGTAATGTGTAAGAAGGGTACATTCACTGTTGAATGTGACAATGAGTCACAATGCAATAAATACCGGTAAGAGGAAAGCCATACCGCATTTTTATTCAACACCATGAGGATCTCGACCTATTTTACTTGGAGCTATGCAAGTATCATTGCCTGCATAAAACAAAGCAACATCTAAAAGCAGAGGCACAAAAAACATACTCCAGAAATGGAAAGAGGGAGAAATTCTAATTATCTTTCATTTCATCTGACATAGTCTACGCCAGATGCATCAGTGGAGAGGAAACTATGCAAAGGAGGGAAGAAGAGGTGACTCTTTGGCATCCCCTACCCTTCAGGCACCACAAAAGGTACTCTGCATCCAAAGGCTGCATGGACGGGAAAGGGATAGTGATTAAAACTGGTCAGAAATTTTTCAGAGATCTGTTTTATTCACCGAAACTGCCAATTTGTTGAAATGGAAACTGTTTGCAAAACAGGACGAGTTTTGATCAATTTTCCAGGTCAAAAAGTTAGTGGAAAATTTTTTTAAAAGTTGTCTATGAGTCACATTTTGACATTAATAAAAAAAAGTTGGGTTTTTGAGTCTAAATGACTTTCTGCTTAGAAATTGTAGTGAATTCAGATTAAGAAAAAGTTTAAATAAGAAAAAAGGTTGAAATCAAAATGAAATGTTTTGAAATTATTGAAATGAAATATTTCAATTGATCCAAATCAGTTTTTAGGGGGATTTTTGGTTCATGAAAATTGTCTGGATTTTGACTTTTTGTCCTGATTCAGAATGGAAATTTTTTTTCAATATCTGAAAAATGTTTAGAGGATGGGGAAAAAAAACAACTATTTCCTTCCCAGCTCTACTAGAGAGTGTATGAGATGAGGACAAGAGTGAGTGGACCAGAGGTCCATGGAGATTCCCTGTTAATAAGTAGCAGCGGGGGCTATAATATCCTTTCCATAATATTCCCTGGTTACAGCTGCCCTTAGAACTGCCCCTGCCCTGGAGGCTGTGGGGAAAGCTGTGGCCAGCAGGCTCCAAATAGAGCCACACTGTGAGGAACTGGAATATCCATAAGAGACTGGAGCTGCTTCAGAAGCACAGAGTCCTGTGTGGATGCCATTAACTTACCATTGATCACTGGGAGTCTGCAGGGTCTGAGGTAGCCCATTCAAATTTTGGGAGAGGGGCCCAAACACACAGAGCCCAAACAGAACAACTGGGGAAGAACTATGCAAAGGGATTCATAGACATTTCCTCCTTTGGAGCTTTTTGCTTTGGAAAAGAAAACTCTAACCAGCACAATTTCACCAGTTGAGAGGACAATCTTGGCTTCTCTGCAGTCAGTGGCAGAACTCCCACATGGATATGCAAACCAGTGCTGCACTGAATCACCAGGTGTTTGCTTTTTATTATTTTTGTCCGTTTCTTCCTGAGGTTTCCTGAGACACACTTTTTAGGCTGTAACTGAGGGAAAGTGTTAACAAGTTATGCCTTAAAAAAAAAAAGAGATCAAAATACATTAGTGAGGTTAAAATTAATCAAAATATGCAGTCAATCCACTGTAGTTATTGTATTAATATAAACCAAGTCTGTGAGGACAGAATGTCAGACTGAGGATGCATGCCTTGTCTTGCCACAGATCCTTCCCCACTGGCTGGGTGGTGTCAGCTGTATATTCTATTATATTTGTGCTCTCATCAAATAGATGACTGTATAGAGAATACAAGCTGGTATGATGGTGGTGTGGCAAACATTTTACTGACATGAGTTCAGGTAGCTGTATTACTCACAACTTGAGAAACTTCAATGAGTTACATAGGTCAACTCAAATGGGTGAGATTGAAATCTTTAAACCTCACTACAAAGGGGTGTATTGTTTCTATAAATCTATAGCAGAAAGCCAGGAAGCAGAAGGCTCTAGAAGTAAACACAGCATTGAAGCAGAGACACAAAATGGCTTTTGGGATAATGCCATTTTCCTTACTCTAATGAAGTTCCTTGTTCAGTGTTAGAAGACAGTGATGCTTTCCCTCTTTGTGATTCTTTACTGTGTACCCGTTGTCACAGGGCACCACCACACCACTGGCATATACCACGTTTTCTGAAAAGTTATTTTAGAAATGTTTTTGATAATTTTTAAAAAAAATTGTTATAGTACTTTTCATATGCCGCTACTTTAAAGCCAAGTGCCTTAGCTACAGTAGCCTCAAAGTTCTCTTAAACAGGTGCAACTCATTAATTTTTGTAGCATAGGCTCTGTCTATCCTATAAAAATGTATAATTACATCATGTTTTGGTTGCAACCTTGTTTAAACAGGGTATTTTCTTGTTTACATGGACAAAAACCCAATCAGAAGTATGCTAGAGCACAACAGTACTTAATTTATTTTCTCTGAGCTATGTACAATTTTGGAAACCTCAATAAAAGATCTACATTTCTTTTTCTTAAGTGCTAGAAGCAAGTGTCCCATTCCAATGCAAAGCCAGGAATCTCTCCTTTCCAAAGTACATGAGTCGGGATTGCCAGATATCTGACCTTGAATCTCCCAAGAGATGGGGCTGAATTTTGCTCGATCTGCAACTCAGAGCAGTGTAATTTTGGGATAGAAATTCCACATTTGAGGGTGAGGAATTCTGGTGAGAACATTTCTCTGGCAGGTTTCCCCTTCCTTCTTTTTTACTTAAACTGATCAAAGGCTTAGAAACTTGGAATACATCCCAGGGGAGAGGGATTTGTGGGCAAAGGGCAGATGGTGAGGTCAAAGCTGCATGATAGGTGCAATTCATCTCATGGCTCTGTAGTTTACTTTAGCACATAGATATCTTATTTATCCTGTACATTACAGGAAAACAGTAGCATTATTGCAGTTTCTAATATGCAATATAAACCAGATACACCGATTACTTTTAAATCACCAGCAAATTGCTTACTGAAATGATTAATTTTGAATCTAAGATATCAGAACTACTTTCTATTTGCATGACATTTTGTCCCCCCGGCCTTCTGACCTGCGTGGACATTCCCATTTATGTGACGTAAGATACCTAGATGCCTCAGATCTCCTTGACCGTTTCAATCTGGGTACATATATTGGTTGTGGGAGAGAAACTGAACTGGTAGCATTGATGGATCATCTATAAATGAATTAAGATCAAGTGTCGAGGTTGACATTGTTAGAGCTATCAACTTCCTTCAATACATGAGGTGCTGTTAATTCAACAGCAGACTACAGTAAGAGTGGACGGGCTCTGTCTTAGGAAGCGCCATTCTTTCCTTTAGGAGCATTCCCGGGGATTGTGTAGGAAGGTTGCTTCTCCTTTGGAGATATCATGTGGGGTTCTACAGGGCTCTAGCATGTTTAACGTTTTGTTCGGCATGTATATGAAGCACTGCGAAGGTTAATCAAAGGGCTGATCAAAAATACCGTTAAAACTGATTTGATTGAAAATTGGTTCTTTTGATTTAAAATTATCTATGGAAAGAGAGTTTTCATGTGGGTTTTTTTTTTTTTTGGACAAACACAAACTAAAATAAAACAAATAAAACAAAACAAACCCCATGAAAACTGAAAAGTTTTTGGGTTCTGGTCAGAGAGCAAAAAATGCCAGCAAAAACCAGAACAAAATAATTTGAAAATGCTGTCATAGTGCCTCATAGGATATGCACTTCAGGTGCTGCCTGCTCCCATTATACCCTATGGGACGGGTCCCCAATACAGACCACATTTCCCATGATGCAATGTGCTGGCTCAGCATGGGGAGACCATAGTGCATCATAGAAGGTGTAGTCCAGCCTAAGAGTACAGGCCATAGAGAACCACAGAGGTGAGGCACCAGAACTACAAGTCCCATGAGGCACCTCAGTGCTATTTCCAAATCAAAATCTTTTGTTTTCAGGCAGAAGTTTTCAGTTTCTGATTTTTCAATTTCAAAAATTTCCATGATGACAGGTTTCAGAGTAGCAGCCGTGTTAGTCTGTATCCGCAAAAAGAACAGGAGTACTTGTGGCACCTTAGAGACTCACAAATTTATTAGAGCATAAGCTTTCAATGGCTACAGGGCTGTAGCCCACGAAAGCTTATGCTCTAATAAATTTGTGAGTCTCTAAGGTGCCACAAGTACTCCTGTTCTTTTTGTAAAAATTTCCATGTGAGTGAGAGAGAGAGAGAGAGAGAGAGAGAGAAAGACAACACCACATTTTCCAACCACCTATAATGAAGAGCTATGGTCTACATTGCTTACAGTATGCTGATGATGCACTGAATTCTATAGCCTGAGCCTCCCTCGCTAGTGCCGTTGAATGCAAGGCCCAGTGTGCTTGGAAGCTTGTGCCAGGGCTGAGAGCAGGGTGGTTGAAGTTCAGTCAAGATAAGATGCTTGTAGGATAGGGAAACAACCAGAAAATATCATTTATTTGAACATGTGTGCCCACCTTCAAATGTTTGCAAGCTGGGAGTTATGTTGAATCTCTAGGAAACCTGGTATGGCAAATCCTATGTCTCTTTGTTACTTAAAAGCCTTCTCTATGTTAGCAAAATAACTCAATGTCAGTGATGGATATTATACTTTGTGGAGACAAAGCTTTTGAAGGGGTAGCTTAAACTAATAATGAAGAATTCAGAGTTCTAGAAAATCTTTGGAAAAATGCTTCCCTAGATTCATTTTATTTCTTAAGGTGTAAAAAATAATAACAATACTTGGAAGCTTTGCTGAACCAAGAAATCATTGTCGGAATCTCCTAAATCACTTGTCAGTTTTTCAGATTGCTAAAAGCTAATTGATTCTTACCTATCTTTGTAAATTGTTCCAGAAAGACAGATGAAAACTGATAGTTATATATTACAATGTTTAATAATAATTAGTCAAGGGAAATAGGAAACCCATGTGTCAGAATGTGACCCGAGTGTAAGCAATTCAGTGAGATCTGTGTGAGCCTGCAACCATCCTGAAAAACAGATGTCAGAGATGTGATGTTCCCTAGTCTTCTCACTGGGTTCTTAACTTGAAATGGCCTGCTTAGGGGCCCCACCAAAACCAACATGACTGGGCACTCTATGCATGAGGGGCCCACACTGCCACCATCACCTGATGGCTTCTCTGTGGTGGTGCCATCAGGAGTCCTTATACAGAGTCCTCTGCTCATTTGGGTGGAAGCTGAGCCCCTCTTCCTCTGAAAGTCTTGGTCTGAGGATGGTGAAAGCCAATCCTGCCAATGGAGTGTGCCAGTGGGCCCTCGGGAGGTTGTCCCTGGAGTCCTGGATTGCTTTAATCTGGCCAGCAGCAGAGGTTCTGGAGTGTCACAGTAAAGGCTGTTCTCTGGACATTTGTATCTTGGATGATATCAGGAAATTCCACATCTCTCACAAAAAGGACTGCCCTCACGAGGTTTTCAATTGATTTGTAGACCAATGATAATTCAGTAAAAGAAAGGTAATTAATTAAGTCTCTGGTTTCTTATAAACCCTTTTACAGTATCAGAAGCCTTTGATGGGAGCTTGTTGGAAGCAGCTTAAAAAAATTAAGTACAATATTGTGAAAATTTACCTTTGTGAAAACATTGTTGCATTTAAAACAAAAAACAAATAAACAAGAAAACCCCAAAACAAAACCCCACAAGCTTCTTTTGCCCAGGGAATGTTCTGTGGAACAGTGATACCAGACTGATTAATTTTTGCATTTTACCCCCTAGTAACACTATACTCCAAAGAGAAGTTACTCCACAACTATATATGGGAGTAACCTTGGAAACAACCACATCAACTTTAGGAAGATAAAGTCTGCTCTTAAAATATGCTACATATCAGTGTAGCTTTCTGGACATCTTTAACACTATCTTCAATAATTTTTCAAGGTAATTTGTCCCTGTGAACTCTACATAGAATTTGTTCTTTTATGGCAGTATAACATTTGCATGTAACAGATAAGGTAAAAGGCATGCGGCCATTTCATATCACTAAAAAATTATGATTGTATTGCAGCATGATATGCTTTTTAGCATACAAAGGGTTAGCACGCATCATTAAAAGAATGAGCAAGCTTTTGATTTTAATTGTAATTGTAATCCTCTCCACTGAAGCCTCAAATGCATCATTTGAAATCTAGCAGAGATGTGAGTTTTTACTGCAGCCACTTTACGTTTGTGATACATTAAAAGGTGTCATCCAACTGAAATGTAAATCACTGTTCTTGAAACCAAATTACAAATGAAGATGACAGGGCAGCACACTAGCGCTGAAGCCTCGGAGAGCCCGTCTGAGCCAGTTTTCTTTCAGGCCCAAATTGCAGCAGCCCTGTTATCATGGGTAATAGGGTGCTGCTAAGGCAGGTTGATTACAAGGCTACAGTAAACAATCCTTTTAAATGCAGTGGCTGAACAGAAGTGCACACACAACATTAATCAACTGAATTCAAACAAAATCACAAGGGGAAGTGGTTGGCCGGCCCCGGTTTGCTTTAACTCACACAGCAAGTGGCCAAAGTGCAGGGCTCTCGGGTGATAACACCATTTTTCATCCCTTCATAATCAACATTAACTTGTGTGAAATCCTAATTGCAATCCCTGCAATAAATAAATAAACAAACAACATTAACACTGTGTGCTCATTTCTATCATTTGAATTAAGAACAGGTTTAGGAAATGTTGTATTTTGATGCCTGTACTATTTTTCATCATCTTAGATTGTGGGCTTCTGGGGCATGGACTGCCCGTTTTATTGGTTTACCTGGAGAATCATACAATGATCCCTGATAATGGGTCTCTCACCCCATCACATTAGAAAATAATCATAAATAACTTGTATCTTTCCCCAATTTTTATTTTAAAGGGCCACATTTTGCCCCCTATTAAAACTCATCCTATCTTGGCTTATTACACTATTCAAACTTGTTAAAAATCATCTTGTGTGCTTCTTGCATTTACAGTATGCAACGTCAGTAAATAGGCTCTAAAATATGGGGAATGTTTAGAAAAGTTGCTCAATGATGGGTGGTGGGGGGGGGGTGCATCTTTCAGAAGGCGAGTGGTGCAACACTAAAAAGAGGAAAAGCTGTAGGAAAGAGCAAGGTACAATAAATAGCTTCCATTTAAAAAATAAATAGAGTAATTTAAGTCTGCCTCAAAACAGCTTTAAATAATGCACTCTTCACTTATCCTGAATGATAGCAGAATTCCTGACTCTCGCTAGCATATAGCAATTCCATGAAAGCCTAGCTACATGTAATCATATACCAGGGCCACATTCAGTCATTCTATTTATTTTGTACATTTTTAATTTTCAACTGCATTTCCTTTAAAGGAACATCTGCTGATGACTCATTTCAGTATTTAAAAAGAGAACATGTGAATGTAGGCGTGTCACAGAGTGGTCGGAAATGGTATTTCAAAACGTTGCCACTTATCAGAGTTTGAATCCTAGGGCCCTGGATGGAGCAGGGACGTATTAATGAATCGTGGTGCCATTTGCCCCTAGGCTGCTGGTTAAAATCCAGCCCAGGTTGGGGCAATAGAAAGTTACCACCGCCTGCTGGAAGTCAGATGGCCTATACAAAATGAGTTGTTAATTTCTCCGTCCATTTCCCAATGGAGATGTGTCCACATGAACAAAACCTCACCACCACTATTGGTGTCCTTTTGGAGGCCTCAGAAGATTGAATGGGCAGGAAGAATGAATTACCCTCATCTCCAGAAGCGGATACTCTAGAAGAAGGTTAAGGCAACTTGGTGGAGTAGCTGGCCTCTATTCCAGGAGAATGGGCTTAGCCAAGGATTCTTTTCCCCTTCATGCTGAAAGAGGGAGGGGGACTTGGAGGCAGTTTTGTCCCCTTCCCTCTGACCCACAGGACAAGGAGCATTAGAGACAGCAGGTCTGGCACAGTAGAGCAGGGTAGGGTGGGTAATATAGATATGTGCTCTATAAGCTCTGGTTTCCTATGGTCGACAGAACTAGAGGAGCATCAGTTGGTTGTTCTGTGAAGCTCAGCAGTTGTCTTTGTATTCTTTTGTTAAAAACCGGTTTTGGGGCTTTTTGGAGAAAGACACACAGATGGCTATGTGCTTAGCAGACATGGAGACGTTAGTTTCCCCTCTTCCACACACTGGATGCATTTTATGCTTTGGTTCAAAAATGGTTAGTGTAAATATACCACCTGTGGAACTGATTTGGTTATGGACAAGACAGATCACCATAATCATATGTCATATTCCTGGTGACATGTTTATGTGGGAATCCTGCCATTCGATTTTACTGCCTTTGTATTTCAAGCATCTATCAGGGAAAAATAGGTGCAGTGTCTGTATATTGAGCTAAATGAAAGAACTTCAAGAGACTGGCAGACACCTACAGCTGACCACATTCTAGGAAGGGTCCTGATGATTGCATTTAATTGGTTGCTTCTGATCACACATTTGGAGTGGTTTACACGGCTAAGGCAGGCAAAGTTATTTTATGGCTGTATAGGGAAAACCAAAAGCTTTGTTAACATGGTTTATACAGATAAATTCACAGAGTGCAGCAAGCATGTGATTTCAACAGACCACACTAATGCAAAGCTAGATAATGAATCAGTGACTAGAAAAATTAATGAGATGGGTAAGTTACTAGCCCACAGAACTGGAGGCTGAAGTTCTCTGTATTCACAAAATAGGTACAACTTGAGCAGCTGAACACTAGGCTTCCCTGCCAACAAACTGGGGGACCAGCACTAGGAGTGAAAACTGGTAATTCAGTCCACTTACTCCTAGGTTTTCCATTGGCCCATTCAATCAGGATAACAACCTGTGGATTTTTGGGAGTGTTGCTTAGTAGGGACATGACATGGATACTTGTGTAAGCAGAGTCAGGATGAGCTCTACCCTGACACCTGGTGGTGAATTATGGCGAGTGTGGAAAAGAACTCCAGGGGCTGATCTTGTTTGCATAGGCACACCCACCCGCCTGGTATGAAACAACAGCAACTGAAAGTGGTTACTTCGGCTGGTGTGGGATCCCCAGTTTCTCTGTTATTGGGGCAGGGAGAATAAAGTTTTGTTACCCTGATTCTCTGAATCAAGGCCAGTGGAACTGTTGTATGACTATAGGACTCACCATTACCTAAGTAGCACTTGCTTGACAAGGGGCATGGGTTACAAAACCTAGTGAATTGAGAGAGGTTGGGGGCAGATATTTGTACCTGGTAGTATTGGCTCCTTTTTGTAGCCTGAAACACCAATTGCACCTCCTCCTCTCTCCACTGTTGAATGTCAGAGCTAACTTTGATTCCATTAGGAGTCTAGTTACAGGCTGCCGAGCTGAGTTCACTTTGGGCCAATAGTGCACCAGCACTGGGATTCCCCTACTACCAGCTGAAATCACAAAAGAGCTAAAGTTACCAAGAGCTGAGATCACTGAGGCTATGTTAACTAGTGGGGGAGCCTGAAGCTATATTGCTAAGCGGCTGGCGGAGCAGCTAGCAGAGTGGAGCCTCGGGGGGCCGGTTGGAGTGGAGCTGAGCGGCTCACAGGTCGGTGAGCGGAGTGGCTGGAGGAGCAGCGAGCAGAGCGGAGGCTTGTGGGAGCGGCCCAAGGGATGGCTGAAGTGGAGCAGAGCTGATCGGCTCACAGGTCAGTGAGCAGAGCGGAGCAGCTGCCAGAGCAGTTCGTGGGACGGCAGGAGCGGCTCACGGGACAGCTGGTGGAGTGGAGCGGCTTGTGGTGAAGGCTGTGACGGAACCCCATGGAGAGGCAGCTGGTGGGCCTCGGATCACGTAAGGTGCCCCTTAACACCTTGCATGCCCCCCCCCTTGAACTCTGGGGATGCACTGACAGAGACTTTGGGGGGTTGTTGGACTTTTGGGACTTTGATGATTCTTGGGTTGCTGGTTTCAAGAACCAACGGGAAAGGACACGGCCCAATCTGCTGGAGTGGGTCTTCGCTCATGGTTTGGTCTATGAACTCTAGTTGTGGTGTTTTCCCAATTTAATGCTATGTCATTTACCTCATGTTATTAAACATTTTCTGCTACACTGAGGCTCTGTGCTTGCGAGAGGGGAAGTATTGCCTCTTCGAGGTGCCCAGGGGTGTGTGTAAGATTTTCCCAGGTCACTTGGTGGGGGCTCGAGCTGGTTCTGTGTCACGCTGTTGGGAAGGGACCCCTATGTACTGAACCTGGTGCTATCAACTGGCCAGGCAGAAGGGTTACACTTGGTTCAATGGAAACTAGACTGAGACCACCAGTTCAATTAACACAGGCATCTGAACTGCCATTAGATGGTAATAACTTTCAGGAACAAGAATGGGAGTGATTATGCTAATAGCAGTGTTAAGCTTCTGAGCATGTCCTAAGCGAACTAGAGCAGACTCAGTCTGGACTGAATGCTCATTAAAGGCTAGATTGTGACTTGGACTTATACATCCATGGAAAGGAGGAAGAACAGCCCCCTTACACTGGCAACCCAGAATTTGGTCATAGAAACATAGAAGTGGACACTGTAAGCCATCTTACCACCCCTACCTTGGAGCAGTTGTGTACTAAGGATTGAGGGTGGATCCTGGTCTCTGTCCCTCCACCACACAGGCCAGTTTAAGTGAACCAGCATAATGTGTCCTAATTTGTTGCTGATATTGGCAGCTGCAAATCACTACCCTATTGGAGCAAGTGGGAAGTGGGGATGGAATTATTCCTCGGAGGGAATTCTGATGCACACTGCCTCCTGGGACTACTTTTGAGGAGGTGCTTGCTCAGGGCTGTGCCGAAAGCCATAATCTCTCTGTGCTATATCTTCTCTTCAACTAGCCAGACTCGAGGGTTTATTCACCATGACCTATCTTTTCTTTTAATTATGGACCCCAACATGCAGTGACACGACTGACACCATGGTGCAATGGTGACACAGTGAGATCTTCTCTCTAAGAAGCTCCAGGGAGCCGTGTGCCAGAGATCCACCTGGGACTGTGGGTAGCCTGATCCTTTTGGAAGGATGCCAGTGGGCCCCACTCCTGAGCAGCTATGATGCTCTTTCCTAGGGAGGCCATAAAAAGCCTGCTTTCTTGTGGGCCATCCATGATTTGCTTTTGGGAGGTCACAAGTGCAGAGGCAGTGTTTCCTGGGGGATTTTATTTTAAATTCACGTATGGACAGCTTGCCAGCCAATTGGATTATGGTCCTGGTGTGCCGGGTATGTGCTATAATAAAGCACTGATGTACATTTCATAATTTCATAATCATTTACCTATAATAAAAATAAAACTATTCATAATTCATGTTAAGCACAAAATGTTTAATGTTTCTGTATTAATATGACCTGTCATAAAACGATGGTTAAGTTTCATTAGACAATAACAGAGCTAGAAGGAATGGGTTCAGATAGTTATAAATGTTTATTCTTTCCCTGCCACTTTTTTAATGTTCATACTGAACAACTTTTCATGGGAACGTAACATTTTCTTAAATTTTTCAAAACATGTCTTTAACAATCAAAAATACTTAGCATTGTACACAAATGAAGGGGAACATGTATTTGAACAGAAATTCAATTCAACTACAGAGGCAGCTGACAGCACAAATTTGTAACAAATTGGGCAATCCAAGATGCCGTAGTCCAGAACTGTAGGAAACACAAGGATCATTTGTGCAAATGGAGCTGAAAAAATATGCCTGTTTTCACTCAGCGATAATAATCCTATACCTGGGCCACAGGATAAGGCCTGCTTTCTGGGTTCACGACCATTAAGAAACAACTCTCTCATTGTTACTTTACTTGTGGAGGGTTTACAAATGGTAGGCTCTACAGGAAGCAAAGATGTGGGAATCATTTAGTGCAACCCTACACTTAGACAGGTGCCACTCTTAGACTTTTTAATTGATCTCATTTGTTACTTATACCTGTAAATCGCACTGTTATCATCTCCGAACAAGCAATGGAAACCAGAATTTGTCACTGAATAAAGATAGCAGAACAAGTCCCTGAATGGACTGGTCATATAGATTTACTGGCTTAATTACACAACAGTACATTAGATTGAAATAAGATACCTGGAAAAATCCAAATTACATGCAGGCCTCTTGTTTCTTTATACCACATTGACACAAAACACGGTTCAAATGCTACTGCCAAGACAGAGGACAGCCCATGTTATAGTTTTCTGAGAGAGAGAACGAGAGAGAGTCAGGCCTGAAGTTGTAAAAGGTTCTTTTGTTACGATGCAGTAAAATGAATCTTAAGTTGATGTGAAGGCCTAGAGGATAGTAATGTGCACTATCATGCAGGAGACTCCAGTTCCATGGCAACTTCAGAAGGATGGTAACTGAAGAATTATGAAAGCAATGGCGGGGAGCACTGAAGATGTGGCAGTCTCAGGCTGTCTACGCTACGAGCTCTGGGTGTGATTCTCCTTCGCATGCACACATGGCCACACTAGCTCTCTTTGAGCCAGCATGAGTACAGTGTAGCCACAGTAGCATGGGAAGCATCAGTGAAGCCATAGCTGAGTTGTGAGTGGTACATACCCACCGGTTTCAGGTGGGTTTGTATTTAGCATGGATCAGTCAAACCTCCCTGGCTCTGTGATATCTCCACTGCTATGTATAGTCACACTCGCTCGATGAGAGCTAGCATGAGCATATGTACGTGAGCTTGCAGTGTACACGAGCATGCGTACATGAACTCGTAGGGTAGAGACAGCCTCAGATATTTAGGAAGGGCCACTATGTAGTATACTTCAGCAGCACCTAGTAGTGCTATGGGAATCTGCCCAGTTCTGTGATGCTAGAAGGATTATAAAGAGGAAAAGGCAGCTCAGAATAAAAGGGAGAAATAAACCCTCTGAACTGAGGGTGTACTAGGGTGATAAAGGTTTTAGAAAGGCTAAATCTTCATTCTAGGGAAAGAATGAGGAAAATTGAGGGAAAAAATGAACAAAGTCCAAAAAACAGCTGACATGGTAATTCTGTATTTTATTGAACATGATTAATCACTATTTTGATTAATACTCCTTGTGAAATGAGGTGGCACTGTACTTGCATTGAAAAAAGTGTAATACCTGAGATTTCCCACGTTTTTATCTTATTGATAGGATTTGGGCCAGAAGACTAATAGTTCCTCCCCTTCCTTTTACTCAGTATCTAAATGGAGATGGGAAGTAACGAGAGAGAGAAAGAAGAGAGAGTGCATTCCTTTTCTTCTTCTCAGCAGTCCATTGGGAGGAAAGGTAAAACGCTGTTCTCAGACTCCAAGAGCAGCTATTAGGGAAAAGAAAGGAGCCAAGGGAGAGATAGCAGGAGAGACATAGGGCCAGAGAGTTCCTATTTGAAGCAGTATAGCAATAATTGCTTATTCTCCTCCCCCCACACACACACACATTTTAAAGGTAGGGAATCTGAGGTCCAGAGAGGTTAAGTGACTTGTCTAAAACCACACAGCAAATTAATTGTTAACCTGGGATTTGAATTTAGCAGTTTTTGGTTCCTGGAGTTGTGTTCAGTTCATTGAACCACACTCACTGTCCCATCAAGTTTGCATAAAATACACGATCCTGGTAAATCCCATGGTTTAGTAAACTGTGTGGATCACCTGCATTCTACCCAGTAAATGACACAGCAACACAGTAATAGTTTTGTAACTGAGCGAGGTTACCAGATGTGCACTGGTTAGCATGACCATGGTAATCCCAGTTACAGGGCTTTTCAACCAGTAGTTGCACAGCATATTAAATATATGAAGCACAGTAGTGGTTGCAGTCACACTCTGGCACATGGCACATGTGTATTTGTGAAGTGAGAAAGGCATATCATACACCAGCTTTTTGCTTTAACATGCTGCATAAACTGCACTATGCCTGTGCTCGATTGTGGCATGATGTAATAATCCTCTCATTGTATCCAGTCACAGTTCTTTAAGCCAGTCATATAAAACTTGTCCCCCTTCTGCTAGCTATATTCAAGTCATGGTTATGTAGCAGAGAAAGGAGCATATGCAGTTGTTCTATTGAGTTCTGATTTTGGGATGTGTTCTGAAGACTAGGAACCTGTTATGCAAGTGAATGCAAGAAAGATACAGAAATCTGAATCTGAGAAGTGACAAATGTACAAAGCCAGTAAGAGTACAAAGCCAGCTGATGGAAGCCTAGTTAACCAAAACTCTCGATTGTCCTTTGGTGCTGCAATATACGCTTCGCTTCACTCAGTGTTCCCCAAATCTGGAGATAATGAAGAGCTGTCAGTTGGATTCCTAAAGGCCAGTTGGCTGAAGCAAAGAGCAGCTCATACTGCCTCGCTGCACTCTGGGACTAGCAATAGTGCACCACTCTTCAGTGCTGACTTGCCTGGTGGAAGCCAGCCATCTCATTTGCACTGTGCTGTGGGCCTGAGGAACCCACAGTGCAGTCTCTCCTCCCATTTCCTATTCTCTGCGCTCAGGCGTTGGGGGGTGGGTGTACCCAAAACACAGCCTCATTGTAGGCCAGGCAGGGAGGAGCCATCTGATTCCTTTCAGCTCTTCCCAGGCCCCGCAGAGCACGGCCTCTCCTTGCGCTGCCAGCTATCTGTAGTTACTGCCCACCAGCTTTACCAAACTCAGGAGAGCCACTCATGCTTGGACATCAGAGTAACACAAGTCATAGCACCATTCACATGCCCTTTACCAAAGCAAAACACACCCCTAGGTGCACATCCTTACCTTTACGATGCCCCCTCATGCCCGGATGCAGCATTGCAGGCAGACTTTGCCTCTCACGCACCCTCTAATGGCTACTTTCTCAGCCTCAAGGATCATTCCTGGCTGGTCCCTTCTCTGACTTGTCTCATAAGGGTCTTTTGTGGCTCAATTCTTGGGCCAAGTCACTAACAATTGGGTCCTTTCCTTTCAACTCTGAACAATAAGTCTTCTGCCACTCCTGGTGCTTGACTTCAATTCTTCCCCCTTGTTGGGTCACTGCTGCTCCCCACATAGGCTTTTCCTTGCTGGGAGTCTAAGTCCTGCTTAAACTCACCTTTTGCCCCTCATGGCCTTCTATCGTATTTCTTGGTCCTCTAGACTCTAGCTTAGGCTCCTCTCCACTCTAGAGCCCAACCAGAGGAGCTAACCCTGCCCCTGTAGCTCTGCTTCTTAGTCACAGCCAATCCCAAATGACTGGACCTTCCCACAGAGAGGGAATGCCTCTCAGTTCCTCTCTCCTAGAGGCAAGCTTTGGCTTTCCCTTAGCTACTTATACAACCTAGCTCTGCCTCCTCTGGCCAGGAGGCAGTTAATCAATTACCTCTCAGGTGCAGAGAATAATTAATTAGGTACTTTGCCCACCTGCTCTAAGGTTTGCAACCTATACTGGCACAAAATATGTGGAGCTAGGGAATCCCCTCATTCCCCCCACCCCCCCCTTAAAAGTCCCCACAGAGTTTGATAGAGTATGGATATGCTGGCAAACAAGTAAAGTGCAGTCCATATGAGGTCAAAAAATAAAGTTGGTAAACATAGACTGGAATTTGTAAGGCAATGGCAGAGACTGTAGTCTTGAGCAAAAATAATAAGAGTAAGAAATGTAGAATATTACAAACTATGGCTGGGTCTGTTAGAGGGCTAAGACAGCACACCACAAAATGGGCGAGGCAGGTAACAGAAACAAACAAACAAACAAAAAAAGAGTTAGAAAAAAGCAACAGAAGCAATAGAGCATAGAAAGGGCAAGCTCTGCTAGCAGGACAGAAAGCAGTCCAGACACAGGATATGTCACAGCAAGCACAAGAACAGAGTAGAAAATTGGAAACACCTGTAGAGACTATGCAAAGAAGAGCAGTGCCATCCCCTGTTATAAACCTTGGTGGGCAACAACAAGCTTCGGGGACTTATACAGTGCCTGAAGGATGGGGACAGAAATGGAAAAAGATGGCCCTAGCAAAACTAAAAGATGGAATATGGGATGTTTGGAATGGGTGTTGGAATGGGAACATGTGGAATGACCCAGACCAATAGTCACCAGGCAGTCCCTGGGCAGGGGCCTCTGCACTGCAACCACCACTAGATAATGAGAACCAGGTTCTGGCAAAACTGAAACCGAAACCTAGAATGGTGCCTGTTAGAATGGGAGAAGTAAGTGCAAAGGGAGAAGAATTATCAAATGATTTGACTAGATTGGTAGATAAGATGGATGGGGAAACACCTAAGAGCACCTAAGAGACAGAGGCTGTGATTTGTTTGTGAGGGTTGGAGGAATGACACTATATAATAATAAACCATGAGTGAGTGGTTTAACACCTAGAATTGATGCATTAATGCATGGCATTGCACAGAAATAGTTAACTGCAGCAGGGAAGGGCACTCCTGCAATCCATTTGGTATACAGACAAAAGCAACAGATGCTGGGGGAACACATTCAGATTTCGCGGGAGAAGGTAGTAACCCCCACTCTCCTCCCAGAGCCAGGCTAAAAACCAGAGGTCCTGGTTCCCAATCCCCTGCTCTAACTCACGGAACCCTACTCCCCTCTCAGAGCTAACAACATAACCTTCTTTCTCCATTATAACCTCTCTCAGTTTGCTAAGGGCTGCTATTCTGCTGTTGCTCTCCTGTGTCTGGAGCTCCTGTATATTCTGCACCAGCAGAGAGTGCAGCATGTTGATTCAGCACACCTCATTACTCATACAGAAAGACCACAGGCTTGGATCAGTGGTGAAATTGCTTGGCCAGGTTTATTATTGACAAAGCATGGTACTAGTGCCTCGTAGGAGCTACAGGTACACTAACACATGTATGTCTGTGACAAAGGTACCAGCTCAATCAACATAACATCATGCTGTCCCTAGGCCAGTACAAAGATGTCTCTCCTTCCACTCTCCTTTTAAATACTGATGCAAATGAGTTACATAGTACCTTCCACATGCTTTTCATTATTACCTGCCAGGTCAAAGAAAACGTCCTCATCCATTAGCCTGTCATTCCATCCTTAACTTGCAAGAGGTCTGTGTGTCCTGTTACCATCTCTTAGGAATTTGCTTACGTAATTACTGGGGAGGTCGGTGTGTTCTTATACCATCCTCTCGTCAGGAATGTGCTTATTTGGTTAGCCAATAGCTGGTGTGTTACTATTCTGCCAAGGCCAGGCCTACTTTGGTTCATAATATTAACCATGCCTAGGACTCTAGCAAGGCCTACATTGGGGTTAAAACCCATCACACACCCATCCCTCATCCTATGTGGATGAGGGAAAGGTGTCCTTTTCATAGATAACCGTGTGGCTCCCCCTTGAGTATGCTGCAGGCTCACGGAGCCCAAGCTTCTGTTTGCAATGTCATTTGTAAGTTGCTCTACCAAATACAGCCTTGAAAGTAGCGTATCTGGCTTGAAACACCCTCCTTTTCTCCAAATTATGCTCTGCCCCTTTGAGGTTTTAACAGACATACATACTGACCACCAGAATGAAATCCATGTTAATTGGAATGAGGTAGAATTCTGAGACACAGAGACCCCTGCCTGTTCTGCAGTTGCTTGGGATCCTATACTTTCCTCAGACATGTACAGCAGTTCTCAGGTTAGAATTTAGCCCACAGTTTCAACAAAGTTGACAATGGATTTTTTTAAATTTTCAAATCAGTCCAAAATTCTATTTGGCCATTTCTAATTTGCTTTAAAATAAACTTTTCACATTTCATTCTATTAACATTTTGTCCGGATAAATTCTTAACAAATCAATATGTAATTTAGTTGACTCTCTCAACAAAAATAAAACATCATTGGCATTTTGCAGTTCAAAACTGGATCAGAAATTGATCTCACATACCTTTTAATCCAGTGGATCCCTTTTTTATCCCTGTTAAAAAAGAAAGGGGAGGGGAGAGAGAGAGTTGGATTATTTCTTGTTTTAGTGTTTCTGAGCAGTATAATTCTACCTTTGTACTATAACAAACTGCTTGCATTTCATTGTTTGAAAATTCTCTTTGCTTATCTACATGGAATCTTCCGTCTCTTAAACTTCATATAGTGTAACTATGAAATGTGGCATTTCTGTCCTGCCAATAGTATGGAAATAGGTTGCACCTGGGTCATATATTAGCTCCTTAGTCCCTTTATTAATGTTAATTTGTGATCTATCACATACTGACAATATAGTTGTTGGTCTTATTTAATTTCAGTTGGTTTAACAATCAGAATTGCACAACAATTCAGTCACATTTTATGTTGGCAGTTGAGTAGTAAAATAATTAAACAGATTTTGCAGGTTTGAAGTTTAAAATTTCCCAGTGAGATTGGTTGAACATTTTTCCATTAAAAAAAAAAAGGAATCATAACAACAAGATGAAGGTTTTTACCAGACAAGGAACAGATAGGTTGGCATATGCTTTTCTAATCTGCAATTGCACTATGCAGAGCATATGCAGTATAAAAGAGCAAGCAGTAGATGACTCAGCCTCTAAAATAACTATCAAGGCACAGATCTGGAAGCTCAAAGCACCCAAAAGTGAATTAGAAAAGAGATAAACTTTTACAGGATTTAATATAGGTCACAGATATTTCCTTATGTTGGGTTTTGGGCTAGACACACGTGCATCTCAGAATGCCTTAAAATATTTTACCCTGTTAATGTCTACTAGGAAATGTAGGGACAAGGAGGTTTTATTAGCTTTGACAGGGAAGCAACAGTTGGTTTAGTGTGCACAGCTTAGTTATAGTGGTTCCTTCTTTTGTGCAGTGATAAGTAGTATATAAATTGAAAACTCAATATTTCACTAGCTTGAAGTACAAGAACTGTCAAAGCTTTATACTCAGAAACTCTAAATATAAGAGTTCTTCTATAAAAATAGCTGATAATGAAAACTGATGTGGAAATTATTGCTACCTGGCAGTGTATTTCTGACTCCACAGTTATGTTTTTGAGGCTCATGTGCAATTAGCCAGTCCGTTATTTTATCCTAATGTTCTAATAAATCACTTCACCATTTTTCTCTCATCCATCATCTACTTATCTGCCTCAAAGTCAAAATGGTACCAATTATTAATCAAGGCCAGTGGCACCCGCTCCTGCATAGGGACACCATGTTTCAACTGTCAGGTGGCATCCATCCCAGCCTCTCTTTGTCAGCAATAAAGAAAATGAAATTGGACTAATATGAATCTCATTTCTGCCCTGATTAAAGGCCTACATTTTCCCTAGGCATTGCCTGACCAGGTCCTGACTTGTGAGATATTCAATGTTCTTGTAATGTCATTCGGACAGAGTGCGCCTGTCTCCTTAGGTCATTGTTCTTCAGATTCACTTGTTTTACATGGAATATAGGCTAGAAAATCTAGACTTCCTTTGGGGTGTTAATTAAGAGGAGCATCCAAAATTAATCAGCAAATTCACTAGGGCGAAGGGGAGCTGTCTGAAGGCCTCGATATAAAATGCGCTTCTAGTGCAGAGAAATGAGCCTTCGGCTATTGACAAAGAGAAAACAAGTGCACAGACGGTGATCTGACACAAAAATTCATATACGTATACAATTTTACATTCATTTTCCTTGTCAGCTTGTCACCTTTAATTATAAAGGTTGATTCGCTATTTGGCAGATCTGAAAATTGTAAACGCTTGGCCATTTGAATATCATCATATGGTCAATGTCTTCGAAAAAGAATGACACAGGAGCACACCAGTAAGGGAACATTGTAAAATCCAAACTAAACATAAAGATAGTTCTTTATTGGTCAACTTGAAGGATTTTGCTTGTCCTAATGATAACTGGGAATTTGCCTGTGAAAGCAAATGTCACATATAAAGCATTTACAAAGAAAACATTCTATTGACAGGTTGTTAAATCCTTTTCCATAGACTATCTTGTACTCTCCATTTCTTTATTTCTTTTATTACTCACTCCATTCTGATATTATTAGTGTTTGGTGTTAAGGATTTGCATAGACCTTCAGGCTAATAATGACCTTTATGTAGGAACAGCAAATTCTCTGTTTTGCCCACTGAAGAAAAGACTACAAAAAAGGACTAAATCCAATTCATTCACTGCTCCTCCCATAGATGTTTCTTAACTAGTTAACTGTTTTAATTAGATGAGATTTTTTTAATAGCCACTAAGTTTGAACAGAGTTTTTGTAAATGGCAAAAGAACTGGATATACTCTGAAAGAGAAGAATGAATTCAGGTTTCTGCAGATACCTGTCATGTTTTTTTGTTTAGTTAAAGCTTTCTTATTAACTAACTGTTCTTCCTTTGTGCAACTTTTCAAGTGTTTGGAGAGATTGGGGGTACCCTGTTTTTAACTTTATTCCTTGCAAACCCACCAGGCCTTGGTTTCAAAATAGTAGCATCTACGTTCCGCAGAGTTGTGAGTATTAGTACCAGTCTTCATGTACTAGTGTAGAGAGAAACACAACAACAACAACAACAAATATAGGCCTTAAAGATATTACAAGAGAACTCAGCAACCAAGTGGCCACAGCTAGATAGTAAGATCTACAAATCAATCCTGAAGAGTTTGATGGAACTTATTATATTGAACAGCCATTGATATTGGCTCATGATAAATCTCATAGAGGAGACATGTTCAACTCTTTGAAAGAAAGTTTTCCCTACACAAAAAGTAAATTACTATGCAATATTATGGAACTGAAATCAAAGCAACTTATAGCCTTGTTTGTGCATTGCAATTCAATTCAGCAATCCATTATTTATAACTTTCAATAACTATTGCAAAAGAAAATCTTTCATTTCTAAATGGGAATGACATTCCACACTGTATCAGGTGTGAACTAACGGCATAATATCACTAAGTATCAAAGATATTGGTTATATTTATGCTAAAAATAACCATCCTCAGCCCTAAAAAGGCATGGGAGGGTAACTTTCCACCACTGATTTTCTTTCTCTGTTTTTTATAGACCTGTTCCATTTGTTAGGCATAGGAAGAGGTATGCCTAATGCAGTGCACCAGACTAATCAACTCCTTATCAGATTTATTTTAAATATAGTAACAAAAAGTGAACACTTATCTGTTAGATTCTTTTGACCATCCTATGCAGTGGTGCAACCACATAAAGAAAGTTATGGGGAGATTTAATCTTACCAGCCATACTTAAGGTGACAATTAGCCATTCTTAATGGTGCTTGCATCAATTTATACACTTTAATGACTTGGGCCAAAACCTTCAAAGGCGAGTCCCTAAAGTTAGCACTTAAATCCATATGTAGACACCCACAGAAAAATGGCCTGTTTTTCAAAATTGCTGAGTACCTGCTGCTCTCCGGTAAGTCAATGTGAACTGTGTGTGCTCAGAACTCTGGAAAAATCAGGCCACTTTTATTTGGATACCTGAAAATGGAGTTTTGGGCCTAACTTTAGACACCCAAATTTTGGCTTGGGTCTTGTTAATAATTGATAAATTGAGCATAAGTATCAAAAACTTCTAACCCAACAGTTGAGGCCAATATTATAGTACAGAGTATTACTTCTTTTGTTTTTTTAAAGCAAATGCTGTCTAAAAGGATGCCTACAAATGTACAATATATATACATTACAAAGAGAAGTTTGAACATCTTTGTTTAAAAATATGTGCTGCGTTTTCTCTGAAGGAATACATTCAATCTATCGTACTGTGACTCTGCTTTTGGAGATTGAAAAAAAAAATCCAGGAAAAGCTTGAACCTTCTGGTAACAGATTCCCATTTATTACCATCAGATCACTACCATACTGTTTAGAGTGCTTTATAAACAGGGATTCATCCAAATATTTGAGAAGCCTGCATTTCACGTAATAATTAGAAAGAGAAAACTGTGTTTTGTTTTATATTTACTTTGCAAGCTTTTAAGTGCTGGAACACAAATCAGTGTTGGGGGGAGGGATAGCTCAGTGGTTTGAGCATTGGCCTGCTTAAACCCAGGGTTGTGAGTTCAATCCTTGAGGGGGCCACTTAGGGATCTGGGGCAAAATCAGTACTTGGTCCTGCTAGTGAAAGCAGGGGGCTGGACTCAATGATCTTTCAAGGTCCCTTCCAGCTCTAAGAGATAAGATATCTCCCATTTAAAAAAAAAAAAAAAGTGTCATCTATGAAAATAGAGTACCATGTTTTCCCTTGTCCAATATGTAAATCAGTCTTCTGTTTACAGTGTAAAAGTCTAATCATATCATTACTTGTATATGCTATTTATTCCTTTTCTTTGGGTAAGCTTTTTCTCAAACAAAACAATTCCTTCTTACCTACAGGTACCATACCTCTAATTTTGAGGGAAAAGGTTTGGTTCTTGGAATCCAGTCATGCAGCCATGAAGTCAATCAGAGTTTCCCAGCATAAGGTGAACAAAACTGGGCTCTTTGCATTGTCTATATTTATGTTTATTGACTATCAATATAAAGTAAGAAGCACAGATGTGGAGGTAAGCTTGTTAGAGGTATATCATCAACTATTTGATTTATTTTTAAAGTGAATAGTTTAACCCCAAATAAATTTCCCAAGAAACTTTCTGTTTCAACTAGGTAAACTGAAAATCTGATTGGAAATTTATTTTATATTATCTCTCATACAATCTTGATTACAAATCAGGTTGCTGTTGCACTTTGTCTTGAAAAAAAAAAAACCACTTGTAAGTCAATGAAAGCAATCAAAATTACTGAATACTTGAATGCTATTAAAGATTTTGAGAGAGGTCAAATCATACTTAATCAGTCATTAATGTATAGTAATTTAAAAATGTAGTGACGCAAGGCATTTCCCCAACTACACCTCTACCTCGATATAACGCTGTTCTAAGGAGCCAAAAAATCTTACCGCGTTATAGGTGAATCCGCATTAGATTGAACTTGCTTTGATCCACTGGAGTACGCGGCCCCGCCCCCCCCCCCCCCCCCCCGGAGCACTGCTTTACCACGTTATATCTGAATTTGTGTTATATCGGGTTGCGTTATATTGAGGTAGTGGTGTATTTTGTTCCTACCTTTTAAAAGATTTCACAGGGTAATTTTGTTATAGCTTCATGTAACCAAATTCTCTAAGCTATTATTTCAGTGTTTGCAGAAAGTATCACTTTAGTAACTCCTACATTCCATAGAATAGATGCTTTAAAATACCCCAGGGTGGGAGACACATCTGAAAACTTCCTCAGATAAACAACATGGTGAAAAGTGCATTGTAACTGCTGAAGATAGACATTATTTATTAATTACATGGCTTTATTTTTAACTTACTCCTCATATTACTGAAAACGTGACAAACCCAGTGTTAAACATAATAAATAAATGAAAGAAAGAAAGAAAGAAAGAAAGAAAGAAAGAAAGAAAAGCCAAGCAGAAAGTCATTGCAGATTGAATTATTGTACAAATTCACTTGGAAAAAAGTTATTAAAAAGGAATGTTAGGTTCCTTACTCTTTAACAAGTTCTATTAGTTAATTCATTTTATGTAGAGTATTTTAACTAATTTAATTTTTTTTTAAATGTGCACAAAATTTTTTCCTAAGCAATCTATGGGGATTTAACATTTTTCCCTTTTGCACGAGTGACTGGTTCTAAATTACAGGCCTCCCAAATGGCCTGTTTGTGTTCTCACTCAGGCCTTGATTCTTGGTTCAAATCCTTAGGCCAGTCAATGGGGCCCCACACAGGGAAAGTGATCTTCCTGGGTGGAACAAGTTGCAGGATTGTGGCCTTAGATCAATAGAATCCCAGATTTGAGTGGAACTCTGTACCGTGGTAGTGGTGGATCTTACTTTGTAACTAGTGACTTTGATGGACTGGCTTCAGATTTACTCTGATGCGAATGAGATCAGAATAGGTCTAAAGAATTTAACCTTTCTAATATGAAGGCTGACTCTGATGGAAATACACATACACAGTTCCTAGATGTACAGGGCCAAATCCTGGTTTGGCTGCTGCAGTGCTGCAAGAGTGTAATAGAGCAAAGGGCCTTATACCACCTACCCACATAATAGGTAGCAGTGTGAGGGGACAAGCAGGCTGTGCAGAGCTGCTACTCCCTTCCTTGTGCAGGTAGGCAGGAAGAGGCATCATTTTGGTTCTGCATCTCTAACATACCTAGTGGAATAGCTGCACTGCACATCAGGGAGCGTACATTGCACCAGGTACAGATCCAGCACAGTGACACAGTGGCTCGGAATCTCTCTCCCAGGCTGCTCCAGGGGCAATGCATTTTTGCCCTGCCCCTTACACTGCACAGATTGTCACGAACTCACCCAGAATCAGCAACTTGTCAGGCAATGGGGTAATGAAAAGTGTGGCAGCAAAAGCTGCTGAATTCCAGAACTTTCACACAATGAACTGTGAACTCGGCTTTCTGGGCCTATATACTGTATTCCCCAAACTTTCTCCACCCTCGGCTACATGTCAGAATCACAGGGCAGTAGCTTCCTAAAGAAACACTCCCACGTCTTTTTAAAATTAAACTTACCAAAATGATTTTGCAGCATTTTCTTTTAAAAACAAAACGATTTAATTCTAAATAGCTCAGGGCTGGGTCCCAGGCTCACGGAAGTCAGTGGAAACATGTCTATCGACCACAATGGGGTTTGGACTGAACCCTAATATTTGTCTCTTTATTATGTTTTCTACTTTTGAAAATTGGCAAGTGTTTATTAATAGAACAAATTAATGGACAACTGATAACAAATAGAAGTTGGAATATATTGTATTTCACATTCTGGATAATATTTAGATAAGAAGGCTACAAGTCCTATTTTATACTAAACAGATGCATAGAATGAAGAGGCCTAATCCCGCAGCTTTTGGCCTGACAATATTTCCACTGAAGTCAGGATTGGCCCATTAATTCTATCCATAAATAATCAATGTTAAAAGAGACAGCAGAAGAGGCTTGCATAAGACCACTATATTTCTGTTTTGCACACACTCTATTGCAATTGCTTTTGGATTCCTAAACTAATCCTTGGTACATTCCCTGCACACCTCCGCATCTGCAGCAGTCGGCAGTTTTCCCACATACATAGTTCACCACACACCAAAAAATGTGTGCAAAAGTGCTAATGTGCATAATGGGTGAAATCCTGGCCCCACAGAAGTCTGTGGGAGTTTGGCCACTGACTTCCATGATGTCATGATTCACCCCACATCTAGTTAACTATACACTTTATTGATCTGTTTTGTTTAAAAATATTTCAAGCAATCTGAAAAATCTAGAGGTTCTAGCTTTTTGTAAAAAAATAATTAAAAAAAATGCATAAAGATGTTTTCCATCTTTGTTAGATCAGGGCTTTCTTTTTAACAAAGCAATCTGTGAGCAATCTGGAAACAGAAGAAAAAATATATATGTCTTGTTTTTACCAGTTGCACATTAACTATTGTTTGAAACCAATTTAAAATTTAAATACACTGAAACCATAAACTTCAACTTGTGTTAGATGCAAAGAAGCTCACAGTATTAATCTGCAGGCACATGTAATGCAGAGGGCAAACCTAACATTATATTTAAGCTATTTCCATTTATATACCTTACACAGTGCTACATGCTTTTATTTGACCAGAATGACTGCACCGCACCTTAAGCGTGGGAAAGGGGGCTGTTGTCAGACTTGTCAGGGGGAAGAGTTATGCTTCTTTCAGAGGTAGAGAAGCACTGACATGGTGCAGCCGCAGAGCAGGTCAGCGTGGGGATGCTGACTTATCCGCCCAGGTGACCTGACCAAAAGGGAGGGGAGAATATATAGGGGCAAGGCAAGTGGGAAAAGCCCTCTCTCAGACCAAGCTGAACAGCATCCACCCTCCCACCCTTGGATGTTGCAAAACACCAAGTTTGGTCAGGATCTGCTGGGGGTACTTGTGCTAGCTGCTCCTTTCTTGGAAGGCCGGGAAGGAATTTTTCCCTCACTGTCAGATTGGCCAAGGCAACGTGGCATTTTTTTTTTTTTGCCTTCCTCACAGTGGGTTCAAGGGGGTGTAGCTGGAGCAAGCATGGAACAGGAGATGGGCTATGATGTCACAACTCCTGTAAGCATGGGGTAGATGTCCAGTGCTGGTACTCCATAGGAAAGGATTACAGTGATCAGATAAATGGATTGTTAAAGGATTTAAAGGAAGTGTTTGTTAAAGAAGTGGAAACCAGGGGGAAGGGAGAGAGGGAATTTGGGACTCCCATGACTGGCGTGGCAGGCAGCCAACTTCCCTCCCTCTTTTATAGCTCATCTTAATGCTCATTCGAGGGGGAGTGTCCCAGCAGTGGGTTGGCTGGAGACCAGGATGGAAAAAGGGGGTGGGCTGGATGGAAGCCCACAGGGTAGATATTGAAATGATCATGGATTTACCTGTACTGTACACTTTTATCTGCCAGGTACTCCCAGACAGTTAATAACAAAGTTACGACCTAATTAAAACCCATCCAGTGTCTCCTGTCCTTCTGATATGGCCGGACAACAAAGCAAACGTGACAAATCATTAACAAAGCCTGCCCTACCACAGTCTTTCCTCAAGAATGAGAATTTATTCCTGAAATCAAGTGGGGCTCTGAGTGCTCACCATTTCTAAAAACCAGGCTCAGAAATCATACTTTCTAGGCTCCATTCTGCAAGTCCTTTGGTCATGAGTAGCCCCATTGCCATCAGCGGAACTACTCACAAAAGCGTGAACTCACGGGAGTCATGGCTTCCCTATCTGGCTGACAGTGATTACAGGTGATAGAGTAACAAGCATTTACAAACACATAAAATGGTGGAAATGTAACTGATTGATTTTTTTAATTAAAAAATATGCTAACTTTTCGACAGGCCTGAACGTGCTGACAAAGCATGTCTCTTTGTTCACTATCAACATGAGCATCTGTGGTTAAAAATAAATAGCCCAATATTATCGTTTTCATTTAAGTTTATGAGTTGCTTCCACAGTGACAGGTGAGAAAAGAAAAAGCAAATGTAAAGTTAGTGCACTTAAAAAAAATATTCAGTCAGGTATTGCCTTGAATATTGCTCCTGGATTTTTAGAAATGGATCCTCGATGCATCCCTCACCTTTTGCTCAGACAAAATGTTTTGTGTAAAATGCTGGCTGCTTTCAAAACTGGTTCCTTTCCAAATATAAACAATATTTGGAAAATGTTCAGTTGTACAAATTAACACAAGCAACCTTTTTTTTTTGAACTGGAGGTCTAATTTTAATGGTAATATTTCACCTATAAAACGTGAGGATAACAAGTTTGTATTCATACAAAGGTGTTAATTAATGAAAGACAAACCTTTGCCAATTATTGACACATTCTTCTGTAATCCTGTTATGTGGAACATTCTAATGAAGTCATAGTTTATTACTAATGATCTAGCTTTGTTTAAAAAAAAACTGTGAGAGGGGGGTTGAAATAATTTATTTGCTTTGGTGTATTTTTGATCACAGCAGGTAAGAATGCTGCATTTTGACTGCCACATTGTATGCAGGATGAGGGGGTATGACCTCAGAAGCGGGGATCGAGAACTGGCCCTTTCACACTTCAGCACGCACCGCTGTGAACCAGCACTTTGGTCATATTATCCTCTGCACCACAAAGCTGTCCGCTAATTATCTCTGAATAAGAATTTTATTGAACCTTAATTTTCAGTAATAGGGTCTGATAGTTCGTGAAGAAAGACAAAAAAAGAATTCCTTTGTCTTTTCTAAACACTACCCTCCTAGCTCTGAAGTGCTGGCAGAACTCATTAGCCATGAACAATGAGATGAAATATGATCACATTATTTTTGTCTGCTCCCCCAAACCAGAATAGTCCTGTCTGCCAGCCTGTCCATCTGTCTATCTACATAGGAAGAGACATAACTTTGCAGTGGATACTGTTGCCACACATTGCTTCTCTGCCTTAGCATGTCCTTTCCAAGCCATTGAGAACTTACTCTAACCAGAAATGTATACCTTTCAAAGCCAAACCCTACGTACAAGTTTGTCTAAATCTTGCTTCAAGTTTAACAAAATCATCCTGTTGATTAGATAAGGAAGGTTTGCAAACCTTATTGAATCTAGATTCTATGAAAGCTGATTTTTGTTTGGTTTGCAATGCAATAATAGATACAATACTGTGTGGAAAACAAAAGATACTCATTGAAGATCTCTGTTAAAGAGAGATTTGCTGAATATAATACTAGTTAAAGGTGTGCAATGCTTAATGCAAGAAAGAAATACTATTTAAGTTTCCACTGAGTTAGGTGATGATAGACATCACTTACATGGAGATGTTAGTGCTTCTGGGTTCCTCTATTGTGTTCAGAGTGCAGGCTTCTCAACACATCTTCCTTTAAGTAACATAATTTTAAATTACCTTCTGGGCTGAGCTTTGTTACTGTGATATTTGAATCTTGATCAAGCATGACACAGGTTGAACAGATAGCAATTCTGTGTTTTACCTAGTCTTGTAAAATACCACAGAAATATACAAATGTAATAAAAGTGACAGGATTACCCCAGTTAAAATAGACAGTTATACCGAAATAGAATGAGTTGTCCATTTCTGTGCACAAATGAAATAAAATATCTTTTCCTTCCAGGGGTATCTTACTAACCCACTATGGTTAAAATTGGAATCAAATTATTTCCTGGAAAGTGGTTATTTTTCTAAAATCGTTTGTTTCTGAGAATCATCAACTTATTTAATGTCTATTTCTAAAGTTTTCAGGCAGTCACTTTTTCTGGTATGTTAAGTTGACTAGTCCAATCATTTTCATGTCACATATAGCCCTGTGGCAGACATATGCTAGGGCGATGTCTTACAACATAAGGCATCAACCCCCAAAATATTCATTGACATAAAATATAGAATTATCACCCCTGTGCTACTTCAAGATTTCCACCAGTAAATATTCTTGAATATTTTCATCCTGCCTAATTTTTAATGACGCATGTGATGGTTCTTTTTCCATTTCCCATGGGAGAACATTCCAGTCGAACGGACCTCACCATTACAGTTGTTTCCTGCTATACAGCCTTAATTTTCTTTTGCTAATGTCATCCGATTTCTCCACCATTAAGTCGCCCTAAATAATTCTCCCCATCCTTTGTAAAAACTGAAAAAAGGTACATTTTAAGCAAAACTAGATTTATTAAAAATATACATGCAACTATCAACTCAGCCCTCCTCCCCCCCAACACATACATACACATGTTCAAGTCAGGTCAGGGTCAGGAATTCATTATCCAAATGATAATTTTGGGGGGTGGGTGAAGAGGGTGATTATTCCACCGGCATCAAAAGATATGTTTTACTAGAAACTCAGCAAACACATTTTGCATTTTGTATTTTGATTTAACTCATTCATTGAGCCTCATGTCATTTCAAAATTAGCCAAGATTTCATTCTAAAAGTACATCACTTAAAACAAATACTGTACTTTCTGTATATTTATTTCTTACTGTATCTTACTGTATATTTAAAAACATAAAATGATAGCCAGGACTATATTGTTTCCATTAATGAAATTGAGTGTATATTTGTACACTGTGATCATCCCGATTTTGATTTTTCGTTGTATGAAAAAGAACTTAAGATAAATTTTGTGATGTCCAGCATATTCTATAGCTGATTCCACTGATGTTGAAACAAGACTTAGAGAATGGAAAACAATACATGGAGAAGTAGCTACCCCAAAGCATCTGCCAAATATTAACGTTATTAGTGTGCTATTTACTCTGTTAGATGTATTTAGATGTAACAACCTTTATAGAATCTTAACATGATACAAAAGGTCCGATTTTCCTGTCACTGCCACCAACAATAATCAGGAGTAATTCCATCGAATTCATGGGAGTGAAACTGGTATAAAACAAGCATGAGTCAGAGGAGGATGAGGAACATAGACATTAAAAGGTAGCATTGGTTTACAGAATGCCATTGCCTTTCAGGTTTTGTAATTTAGAAAATTTTCTTTGTATTTTTAATTATTTAGTATTTTATTTCACTAACCAGAGATCTGAGCTTACTCAGTTTCCTATATGCCTGTTTAAATCAAACTCATAATTATTTTATTAATTGTCCATTTCAGATAAAATGGACAGCTAGGAGTAAAACGTGGGGGGAAATGTTAGCCTGGTGTTTGGAAAAAACATTTCCTTTGTGGTACCGTTGGGAAAGAGTAATTGTGCAGTGAAGTCTGATACTAAGAAATTGCAGTGGCATTCTGTTTTGGCCTTAACCTTGTGATAGATCTTTAATAGATAGCGCGGAATAATTATGGCGCAGTAAAAATTTGGTTTTATATTTTATATTTTAAAAAATAGTGATTGGAGATTATATATACACATGCATCTATGGTGTGAGCTATACCACACCTCAACAATGGCCATATTGTTTGTTTACTTGCTGGATGGTGTCACATAGCTACTACATCAAAAATAGTGCCATCAACAGCTTATGCCAAAAAGTAATATGCTTACTGTAACAGGCTTTGGTCTACCAATATGTTTGCAGATAGAATGTACTAAAACAACAGGGGAATTTAGTGCATATTTAAATAGATATATTATGGATACTGTATGCTTCTTTTCAACAGCCATCACATTGCTGTATTACAGTTCAGATTTTCAAGTATTCAGGGATGTAAATATATTAAACAATGCATCTATTTGCACAAAGCATTCTTTATGAGGGGCATCCATGTGCTTTTAATCAGTTTCATGCTGAGTGAAAGAAAATTGTAAACTATGCATTAAAAGAAGATTTAGAGAAAGTTATTTTGCTGTATCTATTGCATTCTAATTCAATGCTTCTCCTTTTGCTTTCAGTGATAATATACGTAATCTTCTAGCAACATTCATGAGGAAAGTTTGATGTGGATTTACACTAGTGGAGCTACATTACAATGGGTAGATTTAAGGTATTATAAAATGAGTTTTTGGATTTGTTACAGAGGTATGAAACCCCTAAGACACAGGCAGATAGGGCTTCCAACATATGGCAACCACTCTTATTATAAAACAAAACAGTGTTAAGTCAAAGTACCTGATTACAATTCGCTAGTGCTATGTAGCTCTGATAGCCAGGCTTATATTTAATACCCCAGAAACAATATCATTTATTTTCCTGTCTTCTCTTATCCCTTAGTTATTGGGTTTGTAGGCTTTGAAACCTTAAGCAAAAGGATAAAATACAAATTATAGAAAACATCAAAGTATAGAGAAATCAAATTACATTCCATACAATCCTTACAAAGATACATCACGTATTTCTGATGTGTAGTTTGGTCAAATTGCTATCACTGGAGAGCTTTAGTGGTTATAATTAGTAATCTTTGGGGAGTTACAGTAGCACACTTATTATGTCAAAAGTATTTAATTGAATGCAATAGTTAATTTCCAGATTTACAAATACATTTGATAATAATGCAAAGCTGCCAAGAATCTGACCTATTATCCAAGGTGTTAGAATAAAACACAGGTATATGATATGGCAATATAATTTTACCATATAGATTTGCAGTTAAGAGTGATGCTACAGCTTTGGTTTCTTAAATTACCTCTTCATATACTATGTTGATTTTTAGGGGATAGTGTATTTAATACCATGAGTCTTTGTTTCTACATATATCATATTAAATATAATACATTACAATGTAATATCCAATGAGCTATTTAAAAAAATCAAATAGAGAAAAATGTAATCATGATGGGCATATCAAAGGTAAGATCACTAAACATCAATTTCCAATAAACAAAATTCTGTTGGGGAAATTAAATGAGTGACAAATAGCTACTAACAGATAAATGTACATTACATTCTGATGTATAAAAGGTATCAAATAACTAGATAATTTATCAGCAGTCAAATTTAACACCATGTTTGCTTGCCTTGGTCTCTGGTTCCCATGCACTGCTATCTTATTAACAAGACTTTAATTCTAATACTGACAGACAAAAGTGTTGTACTCTAATGAACTGTCTGCTCCTTGCAGAAATCTAGTGTAGAATGTTAGTTACAATAATGATAATCTTTAGTATTTTTAGCTTGTCAGAACCTGCAAAGCCAACAACAACCAGTCTTTTACTAAAACTCCACCTCATCAAACTAACTTAATTAGCAATTCAACTCCTTATTTTTGTTTTGGATTCCCCTCTGGCTACTAATTAAAGCTTAATCGAAACTGCTGAACTGAGGTTGTAAAGAATTCATTAATATTAAAATTAGCCCCAACAATTTTTTTGGGCTGGTGCAATTTGTATTTGTTACTGTCAAGGGTTTGAAACTCAGTCAAATTGTTAAGAAAGCTGTACTAGAAATTTGCTGTATATTCGTATTATGAGCTGAACAAATATGATGAATACCAATAGTTAAACAAGTAGTTCATGTTTTGGCCATACATTGTTCACATCACTTGTGTCATTGTTTAATACAAACAGACAAAATATATTTTCAGATTATTTTTCCAAAGTCACCCACATTTCTGTATCCTCCCAAGTGCTTTCATATTTTGGATAAAAGAGAATAAAAGCCTCTAAAAAAAATGCAGAGATTGATTTTATGTATTATCTTGACAAGATTAATATGTTTGAAAAATGAACAGATTTAGCACTTCACTTTGATTTTTCCACTTTTCTTAACATCAAAGATTACTCCAACTGCAATAATGGTCATTCTGAAAACTAAAATCAACAGAACTCTGAGCTTCTCTAAAGGACACATTTTTGCTGGTAATATCTCTCTCCGGTTTTTCTTTTAAAGGAAGGTAGTACATACTTTCTAAATTAAAATAAGCATGTCAGAATGTACTGTAAGTTTTTAAAATATATCCTTTTCTGAAATCAGTTTAGTCTTTGTAATGAGTTTAAATTGTATTTTTAATTAAATTGCTTTAGCTTACAATAAGAAATCCACTTATATTTGAGAATTACTAAATACCCTCAACCATATGAGTAAAAGTGCAGTTGTGTTTGTTTTTTGGTAAATGTTATGCAAAATGCAAATCGGAAAGGCAGCCTTTTTATAGAAGATAAAAATGATTTTCATAATTGAAGTTCACTTTTCATTTTAACTTTTGTACTTTAATATTTTTATCAGAACATGTATATTTATTTTACCCTACAGGAAATGTTTCAAGTAAGTTTGTAGGAAACAAACTTGTTAAGACTAAAATATACAGCAACTAATACTGGTTAACATAATTTATTAAATATAAACATTAAAATATATTTATATAATGCAAAACTTTACAAAAATATACATGGAAAATTACATATGCATCTAGGCTTCATTTAAATAACATTTATGACAAAACAATCATGCACACATTTAAAAATCAACATATGTCCGTTTTTTACTCACTGACTAAATCAACAATGGCATACAAGGCACACAATTTAAAATCTTGGTGACAATTTCCGTGAAGTTATTCAAATACAATTTGACTTCTGACAAGAGGATGTAATTTATAAAACAGAACATGCCTATCAGTGGAACCTAAATTTGCATAATGAGGATACTTTCATTTCTGCAAGCACAGTTTTTGACATCCCAACTTGGAGCGCTGGAAGAATCTGGTGAAAAATGTCAATATACATAAATAGAAAAATGATGAATAAAATACCAGTAACATTTATCTGATTTGAGTAAACAAAATAAATTTTGCTTTCAAAAAATAATGATTTTCCAAGCTGTGATAAAGTGTTTCTTAAATGTATAAAAGTCTAGCACTGCCTTTAGCTGCAGTCATCCTTGTAAACTAAGAGAGGTGTTTTGAGGTTATCATTAGATGACAAAAACACTGTTGTGACATTAATGTTATGCATTTTTAATCAGTCTTTTGATTTAATTCTTTGTTGCATTTCCTATAAATATACTACACTGGTAACAATAGCCTGAAAAAATTTGCCTTACCAGTTTCCTCTATTAGTTAAACTTGAAACTGGTTGTTAACTTGGTCATGTGGGTGTGACTACAATTTATTATTAAATTTGATAGGAAATAGTTGTGTGTTCCTTAAAAGTTTCAAAATCTTCATATCAGGTAAGCGTATGTTCTGAATATAAATTCAACAAATGCTGGAACCAATTTCTTTTAATTCCGTTTCTTTTTTCCCCTCCCCATCAAAAAAGTACAGTATCAGATGACAATCAAAAACAGGTTATATTTCAAAGCCAGAACTCAGTCAGATTGCAACATATCCATTTCAGGCTTGCTAAAGAAAATTTGGAGTGTCAAGAGGAAGCAATAAAATAACATCTGAAACTTGAAAATTTAAAGGAACACTGTCAACTTAAAAATTTGATATTGTAAACCATCAAGTTCTTTTTACCTATGTTACTAATAATAACTTTTGGAATTAGAACTAAAGTAGGTCCAATTTATTTTTCATCAGCCTTACTGTTTGTCCAAGCTGAGAGAAATGGGAAAGTAAACAAAGATGTAGATTTAACTTTTGCTTATAATTAGTTTCAATTTGCGGTTCTCAGTGCTGCTGCTTTGAATTGCTGACATTACAAGGGAATTTCTTAAAAACAACTGTTTCAATTGGATTTTAAAAAAATCTAACAATATGGAAACATTTATATTGGCCTTCGGTATAACAAAAAGCTTTTAAAAAAATTGAGGGTCAAATTAGAATGGATAGTGTCCCTTTAACTCTAAAGGTAACTTGTTTATATTCAAATTAGAAAACTAGATAATGGGTTTTGAAAGAGTATGCTTCATATGCTTTTGTTACATTGGTAGTTATTAGACAGACTGTAGAACATACCATGTATTAAAGTCAAATAGGAGGACTCCAACCTTTATTTATTTAATATTACACACTGAACAATAAATAAAATTACCAACTGATCCATAAATATGGCTGCAAAAGGATACTTTCATATAATGGTTCAGTTATTTTAAACCTGCTAAGCAAAAAGCAAAAATTCCTGTGACAGTATTTATTTATTGAAAATATTGAATATTGTAGTTCTGAGTAAAAGTTGGTGGTTATTATATCACTTATCACTGGCAGCTATGAAATGTTTAATGTACAGATAATAAAAACGGTAATTTGTTTAATTCAAAAGCAATGGAGTTAAAAAAATGGAGGCAGCGTGTACTCACAAACAGAAATTGCCACAACTGCTTTCATCATTACCACTTTAAAATAGGTATAGATTTTATAAATAGTTTCAACCAGGATACTTCATCATTTGTCTCTAATAAAGCCTCTTACTTTCCCAACATAGCTATGAGATACAGACATAAGTAGCTTTGTTCACAAAATGCTGAAAAAAATGGGTTTGTTTCAACAGATTATGTATCCCTCATTTGTTTCTAGGGTGTACATCATCAGCCTGTTGACTACAGCCCTCCTTTTCTCAATTTCTAATGTTACAGGTCTGAAAGGTGCATATATAATAATTTAGTTTTTGAGAGCACTGGTCTTTATTTGGTGAGGGATGGCTTATGTGCTAGGATGTTTGTGAACATACAGTAAATACCATAGCTAACACTAAGCTGTTATGCATTCTCCTCTCTGTGATTATGTGTTTTTAATGTAAACTCTTTCTATCTATCTATCTATACACACACACACACAGACATACACAGAGAGATAATGCAAAGCAAAAGTGCACATTATTAAGTGCTAGTATTTCACAATTAACATATGACTGAAATATCAGCTCTCTTGAGCCTGAACTTTCCTCATATGGAATCAGCACAAAAAGGATTCATGTGTAGTCACTGATTGAAAAGATCAGCTCTATAACAGCAGGTCACCCTAGGAAAAAACAAGTCCTTTTAACAAGCAAACCCCCAAAGCTTACCCCATAGCTATAAATGTTATCAACTATCACTGCATATTGCTATTGGTCTCATTTCCTCAACTGTTGTTTCCAAATACGCTGGCATAGGTCTGAGATACAGTTATGTTCTTGGAAGATTTGTGAAGACCTATTGAAATTTACTTTTTTAATGACATAAAATAAAAACTTTGCAAATATTTTAAAATAAACTGTTTTATTTTATGTTGGCTGATCTAAACCAGGAGGAGAATAGGAGGAAACACTTACTCCAGTGCAGCAAACAAGGGAGAGAGGTGAAAAGGACAGAGACATATAAACTGTAATAAAATAGGAAGAAACTATGTGCCTTTAATCCTATAGTCCTCCTTATGCCCCCTTAAAAACCACCAAATACACTATAAAGAAGTAATTTAGCTTAGTAAAACTGGCTAGCTAAGTCAGAGAATATCTCAATATTCTTGGGAAATATTCAGAGTACTGTTCCAAAAGAATGGGAGTGGAACAGTTTAAGCACTAGTTTATAGGAACATGAAGGAAAAGCCGATACATTTGTTGCCAAAGGGCGGGAATGAATGAACAGCAGCAAAAATGACTAGATGTTGGGATTAATTTATCAATATAATTGTTGCTTTTTAAAATAAAACAGCATACCAAGTTTTTTTCCCTCAGTGTTGTAAAAAAAAGTTTAAAAATAAATAATATAATATTAATTAAAATACTAGTGCAAAACATTTCTGATCATGGAATTTATTACATTCGCAAAGCTCCTTCTAAAAACTCAATATACATATTGGTATTATCTTTTTCTACCATTGATATTTAATTCTGCTTCAAGCATTGATTGTCTTATCAGCTGAAGGATTAGTAATGGTTATATATCTAGAGAGTTCTCACTGAATTGTATTACATTTTAAAAATTAATTCATGGTGCACATAGTTATGTTACTATAATAGTGCATTGGTCTAACTCACCAATCACCTCACATACTTTATGTATTTTGTCTACATTTAAATTTGCCTTAAAGAGTTAATTGACGCAAGTTTTGTATTTGGCACTCCAGGGTATTTTCTATGAAGCAATGATGGGTTCACACACACACACACACACACACAGCGTTTTGCAGCAGTTTTGTTCTCGCACTAACACACACTAATAACAAATTATGATCATATTAAAAAATCTTCCTCTTGACTTAGAGCCCAGATTATTGGACCACATTTGACTGTCTTGGGGAGATGTGGGGATGGTGGGAGAGAAAGCAGTGCACAGTGGAAAGAAAGAGATTAACAAGCAACAGCAAGCTGGCTTTTACATTTTCCACTTAGCACCATCTTGTGCAATCCCGTCAGTTTGAGTTGTGTGATCCCCCTCATACAGTGCACTGCATAAGGGATGATTAATATCCTCCTCCACGCATCGTATGCTATTGGACATTGTGGTTGTGAGTGCCTTGCAGTGCTTTTATAAACACATCCTATACCCCTACTCTCTCATTTGAAGGATATTAGACAAATACATCCACTCACACAGGTTTCATTTTGTAAAGTAGAAACCAAACACACACATTTTGGAGGTAAGTTCTACAGAAAAAAATACTTTATATTTTTGCTGAGGCAAATAATTTTTAAGTAGGTCTCATAATAATTTCAGCTGGAGAATATGCCTTTAATGTTTGGTCTGTTCATTTGCAGTTCATACGAGGAAGGGTTATATTACTATCATTACACAAACACTTAAGTGGGTCTATTGATTTGTTTATAAATGAGATGTCAATTATTCAATAACTGATCATTAATTTTGGGCAAATGATCAGAGACCCTTGAGTGAATGAAATGTGTTTTGTTAAAGCATGTAGCACACTATTAGGCATTCATTTTCTTTTGCTACAGAAAGGCAGTGTTTTAAACAGATTAATGAAATGTTTTAATACTACTAGGGCAAACCTATCAATAAGAGAAAAGTTAAACACACAGTCAAGGGGATTATTATCTAGCTGCCTGTATTTTTCATCTAACCTGACACCTTGCTATGTCTTTTTTGTGGGAAACAGTTTTTACTTACTTAAACAGTCTTCTCTTAATTAATCCTTCTCTCTTTTCCCTGCATTTTAAGCTTTCCTAAGAGATCAAGGACTGTTCCTACCTACTGAGCTACCGCAACATTAGTAGTTCAGGATGATGTTCAAAAAGCAATGCTTGTATAATGAGGGTACCATCAGTCCTTATATTTTTTAATTAAAGTTCATTCAAAGTGTGTACTTAAATACCTTGTGTCACACTGAATCTCAGAGATTCACTAATGATTAATAAACAACACGTTTTCTTTCACTCCATCAGCATGGGATCTAGCTCTAAAATGTCCAAAGAATAAATCAAAGCAGAATTAAAATGACAAAATACAGAACATTTCAAGCTGAAACACCTTTCTTTAAAGCACTACACACTTATGCCAAATACCGTAGCACATATTTGATACTGTAACATCAGTGTACTGAGATCCCTCTGATTTGATAATAGGACAAATATAAAATAAACAATCTAGAGTTGCAGCCTTAATTCTAAATTTATTTGCTTTTCTGGTCTTACTTTAAATTTCTGACCAAATTCATCCCTGGGATAAATCCAGTTTCCATTTACTTCAGTGGAGTTACACCAGAGATTCACATGCTGTTTAGGATCTGCATGAGATATTCCAAGGATGGTCATGGGAGTTCTGTGAAGATCAGTAGTAGCATACTGAACGGCCATAATTTTATTCTGGATTAGTTTTTAATTTTGTGTTTACAGTGTTGTTTTACCTGTGTTGATCCCAAGATATGAGAGAGACAAGGTGAGGTAATATTTTTTATTGGACCAACTTCTGTTTGTGAAAGAGACTTTGATTTTGATTTCCATCAGCCCAGACCTGAAGAAATGCTCCAAAGGATGTCTCCTCCTCCAACAGAAGTTGGTCCAATAAAAGATATTACTTCACCCACCTTGTCTCAGTTTTTAATTACTTAATTTTCCATGTACCTGTTTTGATAAGCATAGCACATGAGAAATCTTTCATGTAAGGACATCATATGTATCATGTAAAACATATATTTTGGAGACATTTTTCCATCATACTTATTAGACCAACAGAAGGGCAACGAATAACAGAAAATCACACCTACAGGAAGCTTAGGGAAATGCACACATGTTTTGCAACTACTGTAAAAATGGATTGAAAAATATATTTTTCATTATGGGAAATAGCTTTTCCAGCAAAACTGAAATGTCTGTCACCCAATGAAGCAAAGCAAAAGAGGCTGGTCCAGAAATGCAGCTTGCTACCTCACTTCAATGTGAGTGTTACTCATGTGATTGCCAAAGGTCAGTGTCACCACAGAGAGGATGGGCACAAGGAGAAAAAAAAGGTGATGTTTAAAAAAGATGAAAACGAGCCTGTCAGTGTCTCTCAGAGTTTGCCTCCCTTCTATCCCCATGTACTGAACATTAGCTACCCAAGCATCTGTTTTCTTTGTGGAGTTGAAGTGGAGTGTTGGGGGAGAAGCATACAAGGAAGAAAAACAAATTCTAAGCTTTTGAAGGGAAATGGAGCAGGAATAAAAGGATGAATCAGCTGATAGCCTTGTAACCATAAAATATGCCACATTCAGTATGTTGAGCAAATGACACCGCCCCTCCCCGCAGTGCTGCTGAACATGGGTTATTGCTAACCCCAAATGTTCAAAAATAATGAGTCTTGCTAAAAATATTTTTAAATAATAGGAAATATTTGGTTCTTTTTCTTTGCATTCTGTTTTTTGAGCCTCTTGAGTACAGTCAGGTCATCATTTGAAGCTTTCCTCTGCAAGTGTACACATTTAAACAGCTGAAAGCTAAGATTCTCATGTATTCATTTGACTCCATGGGCTGGGCCATTCAAATGCCTTGAGACTCACAATAAAACTCCAAGAGATGGCAACCTTCATTCAATAGCCATCATTACTCTGATTTCAGCTGAAAAATTAATTTAAAGCAACTGCAAAGTCCATGGGAACGTAGGTCCAACAGCAAAGAAGTTAAAAGGAAGGTTTGTAATGTTAGAAGTCCTCAAAGTTACTGGTAGGAAAGGAACCACATCAGGAGTAAGCAATACAATCCTCTCTCTGCATCGGTTTCATACCATTGGTGCCCATCTCCTCAGACTCATCGCTGAGCCTTTTGGGAGAAATCCCCCACCATTGCACTAGCATGGTTACATTTCCACTGCTGGAAGCCATACTGGGAGGGCTAGTATGGATGGGAATAAGGCCCAGGCACTGTGTAATCTAGATCTACTCTTTGCCTCTTGGCACTTACTGCAATATAAATAACATGTAGGGGTTGATTAGTTTTGTAATATTTATCATTTTGCCATTGTAACTTTTTTGGGGAAAAGAAACTTATGGCCCCAGTCCTACAGTTGCTGCGCTCTTTGCTGAAGTCTTTGGGGCTCTGCATGGGCATAGCAATCTGTCCACGTGCTATCAATTGCAGGATCAAGGTCCGAATGTCTAGCCCAGTGATTCTCAAATGCAGCCACAGTGGCCCAGAGGCATTTCTTGTGATGGAGGGGAGGGGGAAAGCAGTTGCTCCACCCCAGGGCTGCCAGCAGGGGTTGGGCCCTGCCCTCCTCTGCAGCCACAAATGCCAGAGGAGCCGGCAGCTGGTGTGAGTTCCCCACCTTCCCTGGGGTGGTGGGTGCCAGACTTCGGCCACAGGGCTTCAGGCTCCATCCCCCAGCTGGGGGGGCTTCGGGCTGTAGCCCCGGTCTCACCCCCCCCCCCAGCACACCTGACCCCCACTGCCTGCCTATCTACCGCTCCATCCATGGCTTAACTTGTTCCCTGGCCTGCCGGGGCTGCATAGATCTGCTGTGAAAAGCGATATTGTATGTTTGTTAATACTGCCTCCCAGCTAGCTAGTAAGTGATATATACAAATATAAGTTTTCACAGCAGCAACCTTACTAGCTACCAAGTCTAAAAAAAAAAAAAAAAAAAAAAGGCAGCCAAAAAAGGAAGAGAAACAACAACAAAAAAGACAAGAATGTGCAAAGCACCTTATTTTGTTTCTATTGCACTTAGGTTCAGTAAAGAATAGAGACCACTGTACATTATTTTCACTGAGTCTGCAAAAACCCTACATAAATAAATTACAATGATTTAGACATGTGCATATTTATTTGTTTTTCCTAAAGTTAATTAAATATTTTAGGAAAAATTGTCAGAGCGGCCACCAGCAAGAGTTGGTGGCTGCACTCTAAGGCAACCAAAAATTTTCTTGTAAGAACCCCTGGACTAGCTCATCATTTTAGAGACTAGTAGTCTGTACAGTTTTATTTTGAAAAAGGAGGTTGCTTCTGAGTTTCCTGGGTACAAAGGTGAGCCTAATAGGAACTCCTTCTTTTTCCGCACTTACTAATGGACAGATTAGGAAAAAGATTGTCTTTGAAACATCAAACCTGGAGAATCATTTGTTAGGTAATTTAGACATTTTCACCCATGAAGACCGTAGCTCCTTTCTAATACACAATGCATGTACTTGATATCAGCAGAAAGTAAAGAGTTTATCCAACCATATCAGCCGCTCTTAGTTCACTCCAGGGCAAAGTCCTCTTTAGTACTGCTCCAGAAGAATGTTACTACTTATCAAAAGGAATGATCTAGATAATGGCATGATGGATATCTGACAAACGTTCTTTCTGTATAAGAGTCTTAGGTCTAAGCAAATACAAATCGATCCCATTTCCCAGGGCAAAATACACAAAAAATTATTTTTGCACAACTCAACAAATGAAAAGCAAACCACTTCTTCAAAATGAGCTCATATGGAGTCCCAGCACACTTGGGTATTGCAGACATTAATAAACAGCCTCTATTACTGTAGTATCTGGGCACCTCCCACTCAAATACATTTCTCCTCACAACAGTGCTGTGAGGCACAGATGGTAGAGCAGAGAGACTACGTGATTTGCCCGACATCATACTGGAAGTCTGTAGCATAGTAAGGAATTGAATTGCTAGCTCTTGAGTCTTGGGCTAAACCGGTGGGGTTTGGATCAAGGCATAGAAAAGAAATGAACTTATATTTGGAAACCAAAATCTCAGTAACTCCTTCCTAAGGTATGGATTGATAAACTATAGTCTGATTCAGGAGAAACTAAGGTCTGATTCAGGAGCAAAATCATTGATCACATATGCAATAAATATAAAATGCCATTCTAAACTCACAAAATTATCTGAAATTTGAAATACTTCTCTCTTTTGCTCTTCCAGCTCATGACAGGGACTAATCCTACTGGATATAAGGTGCACAAATTCCACCCAGCATTAATTGAATTCACTTTAATTTAGACACTAACAGTAATAATGGGAACTAGGGCCTTGATCCTGCTGAAATCTGTTCTAGTTACAGCCCTAGATTTCAAACTAATTTGGGTTGCAAAATCTAGGTACTGTAAAAGATTTAGATTAGAAATTATTCTTTTTGGTATAAGTGATCCTAATATGTGAGAAATGGGGCGAGTAACTTATGTCAACTGGTGGTTAGCACGGCCTTTTGTCAGGACATCTTAAATCCTTCACCTATAATTTCACTCAACATGGGACACACGTTTGATAGAGTGAATTAGGACATTCTCTTCTCTGCAGTGTCTAAATATAGTTACAGTCCAAACTCTGAATCCTGGTTCACGTTTCTTTATACTAAAACTCTGGCTCTGATTATTACTAACAGGTTTCTATCTCAACCATTTTATCTGAATCAAGGGATGCATTAAGGTTCCCCTCTTCAACTCAGTATGGCCTTGGAGCCATTAATTTTAGCTATTTGAGCTCACCTGCATATTTTTGTGATTTAGCTTGGTCAACTAAAACATATGATGTTATACCTGGATGACACGCTTCTGTTTGTCTCAAAATCTGACACCTCTATTCCTCTTCTTTTACCTCTCAAACAGAAATTCTGTACTTCATTGGGTTTTGAGAAACTCTAATAAAAATCCATTCTATTTCTAGAGGTTGTTTGAAATATTGCTCAGATAAACGGGTTTTCAGTTGGGCAGAAACAGAGATTTAATATTTAGGGATTCTAGTACACAAAAATAATGACCTCAGGGTGAATAGGAACATGGATTCCCTGCTCCCTTAAACAATAGAAGATTTGAAAAAATGGCAGAATTTGCCATTGTCACTCCAGGGTGAAGTTAACATTATTTAAATTCATATTCTCCTCTGCATGCTATGCCTACTCCACTCTATATCCTTTATGTAGACCCCATACCTATTTTTTAAACCAATAAAAAGGTTTAAAGCTTTTATTTGAGGAAAGAGGAAACAAGCAAGACTATCACTGGACAAACATTACCTCCTACTTTCACAGACCAGGTTCAGATTCCCCAGTCCCAATCCGAAATACTACCACAACTCTCTTCTAAAACAAGTAACCCTGGGATATCAAGATATAGGTGACAGCAATCCCCGTTTGTGTACCTAGAGAATGAGAATTAATGCATCCTGTGTCTCCCAGGCCTATTTCCTAGGTGTTGCATATTTTAGATACCTACAGCAAAGTCGTGGTCTCATATGGTTCTAGCTGCTAGATGACTATGGTTATATCTAGCTACAAAAATTAAAGTACATATCCTATTTCAGAAAAATTCAGTTCTCTGGGGAGCTCAGCTTTTCTTATAGACAATAAACTAATAATATGGACACACTGGATTGGGAAGGAGTTCTACCTCTATATCCCAATTAATTTTTAAATCATTTGAGGCCCTGAAAGACATACAATCTACAGAAATCTTGCTCTTGGCAATACCTGCATGTGTAGCTTTTATTAGAACACCAATTAGATCCCAGTGCTTTGGCCACTTCAGAATAACCAGACCTGTTAAAAGTCCTAAAAGGCATGGGTAAGTATGATAAATCCAAGTGTAATGTTCTATTTTGACCTTATAAACCATCTAATTCAATGCAGGTCAAAGGGGATGATAACTGAGAGTGGATCAGTAAAAGAACCTGTTTTGTTGCTCTGGGCTTCTCCTAACATAAAAGTTTTTTTGGAGAGACGTGGGTTACAAAACAAATTTGATTTAATACTTGAAACTGTCATACTAGGGCAGATACGGTGCAACTGAAATCAGTGTCATTCCATCCACATGTTGGCAGGATCAGGGCCAAAATATGGCCTTACAGATCCTCAAACATTTGTAGCCAATGGACTTAGTCATCAGTCTTTGGAGATAAACAAGACTTCCTCTTTTATCTAATATAACAACTTATCAGAAATAACAGCCCTTGAAAGATTCATGTATAAATGATGGCAAGAACTATGAAATGTTCAGGATATATGGCCTTTATTTCTCTTAGTTATAGACTAATTGTTACCTTGCCTTGCTTAACTCTGAATTTTTTTGGTTTATATAAGAGCTTGGCTGATAAGTGCTACACCTGCTGGGTGATTATATTCTTCTAACTTTTATAACTGTTCTTTTTTCTCTAATCCCTTGTACTTCTGTGCTGTGTTCTCTGTAGAGAGTCCCTCTACTCTCCTGGCACTCTTTTTCTTCTCTTATAGACTTTTTTCTTCCTAGTCAACTTTGATGCTACACTGGGGAGACTCATCAATGATTATTGTTTGGTAACACCCTTTAATGCATCTCTGCTTGATTTTGTTTGTATTCCCTTCCATCTATGTTACTCTGAAAAAAATAATTCAGATATAAAATATAGAAATAATGTAGAAAGATTAATTTTTAAATGATTTCATGTGGCTCCAGAATCCAAGTCACACTGATGTTATTAAAGAGACTGACCACATTGAAGTCAATAGGAATCTTGCCTTGACTTCAGTGCGGCCAGTGTTTCATTCCACTTATTTTATTTCATTGCTTGATTTTTGGATGATTTTCCCTACCCCATATATCCAGAAGACAGAAGTTCTTAAAGTGCTAATATCACACATACCCTCTCCCAGTAGATGCTGGGAGAATACTTCCTCCAGGAAATGTGCAAGTACTGATGCAATGGTGAATTTGAATGGTGTTGCAACCTGGCATGCGGGGTTGCAGCACCACTCAAGTTTGGCCTGGCCGCCCATCTGTCATGACAGGCCAAACTTGAATGGCACTGCAACCCACATGCCAGGTTGCAATGCCTGGAGCAAGGAGTGGGCTCAGCCCCAGGGGACAGGAGCTATTGCTGTAGGATGAGGGCAGGGAGGGCTCCCTCTCCAAATCTGTGTTAATTGTTTTGGAAAGGTGGGGAAGCCTCAGTTTCAGATTTTGTCCCAGGCCTCCCAAAACCTCTGTTCAGGCCTGATCATGGGGGGGACAGAGCCGTCCCTTGGGTATGGCGAATCGGGGTGACTGCTCTGGTCCCTGTGTATTGGGCCCCCCCCCCCACGCTTCAGTGTGCATGTGTTGTGCGGGGGGTGCTAGGCCAGCCCGGGGGGGGGGTGAGGCTAGGGGTTTGGGGGGCCAGGACAGCCCAGGGAGTTAGCGGGGGACCTCGTGCTGGCAGTGGGGGTCAGGCCCACACTCACCGGTGGGAAGCACGCATTGTATTTCTTTTTCTTGCTCGCCCGCTGCTGCACCGGCCGCCAGCATCCTAGTGCCGCCGGAACATGCCAGCGCCAGGCTGACCCCATCTATTGCCCTTCTGCCCCAGACCCCTCCCTTTTCCGGGACCCCCCAGCACAGGGGCCCCCTCGCCCTTAGCACAGGTGCCACCCTGTGAGTCTCCATCATCCCTCACCCCCCAGCACTGGTGTCCCTCCAGATTTCACCTGTATAAAAAATATGTTATGGGGGGGGGCATACAGGCTGATTTGTCCCGGGCCCCGCACTCCCACTAGGGATGGCGCATTTTCAAAGTCTCAACTAAGAAACGAAAACGAAAACCTTAAGAAGAGACAACCAATGAGAAATACACCTCTAGCCCAATATAACATGAATTTGGATATAATGAGGTAAAGCAGCGCTCTGGGGGGGCGGGGCTCCGCACTCCGGTGGATCAAAGCAAGTTCCATATAACGCAGTTTCACCTATAACGCGGTAAGATTTTTTGGCTCCCAGGGACAGCGTTATATCGGGGTAGAGGTATATTATGCTGAAAAGTTTTTGAAGGGAAGGGATCAAAATATATTTTATAATGGAATTGACTTATACCCTTCAATAAAGAATTGCTACCCTGAATTCATAACAGACACCTGTGAAATCAAGAGCATTTGGTGCAGTGAGATAATCTCTGAGTACCCACAGCTTCATTGACTTCAATTGGAGCTCATCATTTCTGCAAACCAGGCCTTGAACAATGACAAGACCCATTCAGAGACCCAGAAAGTCCCTGTAGATTGACTGTGGTTTTAACATGATTGAGGTCCCATCTGTATGGTAAGTACTATGGGATATTCTGAGCTATAGAGAGGACTCCTAGCTTTTTTGGTTTTGTTTTGAATTTCATCATACTGAAACAAATGTACTGGATACAAGAACCCGAGTTTCATGATCTGGATCTTTGTTGACAGATTTTTCAATAAATGCTTCATGGTACAAACATTAACTTCCAAACTTACCAGAAGGTTTCAGTAATTGTGCTGAGTAGCTAAATCAGTGAGCTAATGTATTAGCATGTAGGAGATGAAGGTAGCTAAAGCAGGCCAGTCACCATTCTCCCTTTTCAAGCAGAGACACCCTCAGAGACGAGCTGAAGGCTTCAGCTCAGCAGTTAGTTTTGCTTGCTCTTTATGTTTCATGCAATTCTTGTAAAGATAAAGGAATTGTTTGAATACAGACATGAAATTTCTCTCCTTTCACTAATACAAATTCTCTATACCTGAAAAGTTTTAGGCACGTGGTTTTCATAAAGCACTGTGGGTTGTTGTTTTTTTGATGTGTGTATGGATTTTTCCGAGCTAGGTAAGGAGTTTTCTAGATTCTTTTTAGAGCTAGCCCTAGTGAAAAACAAAAACAAAAAATGTCTGTTGAGTAGCTCTGGTTACTTCAACCCCTTATATAAGTCAATCATCAACAGGTATGGCCCTGTGAGGGTGGAGGGTCCCAGATCTCAAGCTCCAAACCAAGCCTGAATGTATACACAGCAGTTTTTAGCCCTGCAACCCAAGCCCTGTGAGCCCAAGTCAGCTGACCTGGGCTAACCACAGCCATGACGCGGGTCTTTTATCCCCATGTAGACATACCCTTTGTCTTTTTAGCAGTCAGTGAAGAGTGCTCATTTGCTCTAAGCTCTCTTAACAGCTGCTTGTTAAAGAATTCAGACTGTTCGCTGGGACTTACACAATAGGACATAGTATGGCCAGATGATAATTGCCTAACAATATTGGGTGACCTGCAGGAATTCTGGGATATTTACCCCAGAATGGTCCTCCCCTCTAAAGCCTCCAAATTTTTATTTTCCAAACACCATCATAAACAGGAAAAATCATTTCAATGATATTTTCATTTTGTTTGTTTTTTCCAACCAGCTTTAGAGCTGGCAATTTCCCCCCAACTCTGAAATGTCGATAAAAATGTCATTGAAATTTCAAATTTCAACTACAAAAATGGGGTTGAGGTGGGGAAGAATAACAAGATTTTCACATTTATTCCCCTCCATTTTTTATCTTAAAAGGTGACTTCGGGTTCTGCAGCATTTGTGTAAGGGAAGAGCTTGCACAATGTTCCCTTTCCCCATTCCCCTTATGTTGAATGCACTAAAGGAGTCTGGGCCTTCCCTATTCAGTTCTTACTTAGCTTGACATGCTCTGTGATTTGGCTTGCCCTGAAGTACTTGTAAGCCAGAGCACTTGGCAATTCCAAAGGAACTCAGCAACCCAGAAGGACTCAGAGTTGATTTTTAACAGAATTTGGGCTAATTGTGGGGATGGGGGTGTGTGTTGCCAGAGAAGTTGGGGGTCCCAGTAGGTGGAGTTGTGGGCAACCAAAAGCACAGTTAGGAGGATGCGGGAAGAGCCAACAACTCTACATTGACAATTGTCCCAACCTTCCCTCCAGCTTCCAAAAAGTGATCTCATATCACAACACTTCCCAGCTACCGAAACCCCAATGTAACCCCACCCTGCCAAACGTATCCTCCTTTCGCCTCACAGGTAGCCCTCAATTTTAATCTAATACTGACCTTTGGCCTGGTAGCCTCAGTCATCCCTGGGATAAAGAATCCAGTGGTTGCTAGGTAGTTTGGGGCTGATGTTTTGGTTTGATTGTTTGCAGGTCATTTCACAATCCAAGCCATGTAAGAAAACAATATTTATTTTATTTGTGGAAAATAACATTTAAGGTTGGATTACCTCATTAGCACAACAAAGCCATATTTCTACTTTCTTCTTCCCATTTACTCAATTTTAAGACAACTTTATGATAGATAATATTTAATCATTTTAAATTGCTGAATTGGAGAGTTTCCAAATTTCCCTAAGTTTGAAGTTGTGAAAATTTTAACTGTGTCCCAGGGCACGCTCTTCATATATTCTCCCTCTGCGTGTATATGTTAATGTGCACTAATTAAACTCTTAGTTAGCACACGTTTCTGACATGTGGATTCTACATTACAGTGAAGGATTATTGTACATTCTAGGCCATTAGCAGCTACAGCACCTTCAATCAGTTTAATATATTTTATTACAAGTAGCATTTAATTTATAATACATCTCCTATCTTAGATAAGGCTCCGATCCTGCCAGGACTTATACATGTGCTTAACTGTAAGCACTGTGTGTAATCTCCTATTCACTTTGTAGCGAAAAAGAGGTGTATAATCTGAACAAAATCCAGCTCTTCATTGATATGTAGCCAACTGGCAATCCTGAGGCAAGAAAGAGGAACTAGAGCTGTGCCTGGTAAGGATAAAATATTTTAGGGGAAAATAGGATACCCTTCCTCCCTTGACCTTATTTTTTATTGTTAAAATTTAATGTTTTTATTTGTATTCAAGAAGCACAATTGTTTTGATTGTGTATTGAATATTCAAGTAATAAACAGATACATTAGTGTGCTTAAAACAGGGGCTGACCTGGTGGAGAATTGGTGGAACAATATACAGCCACCTTGAGGTTTGCAGGGAATAGGACTATCACAGATGCAGTCAATTCCTTATACCCCAGGGGAGACGCATCTGGTGGTACTTTCTATCACCCTTTTCTGGTCAACTGAAGAAAAGCCTTCAGGAGCTTTGGCACAAGACACAGCTAGACTTATCCGCAAGCGAAATCATACCCCTCAAATGCCCCTTATTTTGAGGGCCATCCCTCATTTCATCCCATAGTCACATACATTTCACCCTGGTCCCCCTCACTGCTATTTCTCAAAATGGTTTACATCAGAAATAAATAATCCTGAAAGTGAGGTTATAGAGGGAGTTATTTACACTAAGGACAAGAATCTTCACATCATTTTAAGTTACTTCCATGAACAATTTTTTTGTGTCCCCTTTTTGGGCTTTTGTCACACCAAGTGTCTCATATTTGGGACTAGGCCAATTGGGAATTATGCCCCTCAACACTGCCACTGTGACTTATGAGTGGGTGAGTAAAATGTTGGGTGCTCCATGCTCGACCAAAATATGGTTGTTTTATCAAAAGATCAAAATGTTAACAAACGTTAAGGAAGAAAGAAAGAATCATTATTGTATTTTATAGGACAATGGAAAGCCAACATTCAATTTTTACGTATGTCCCTAAAATAGTTCTATTTTAAAAAGAAAATCAATGATCTAATTTCTTCAGATTGGTGTTACAATGTAAAAACTATCTTGGTGCTAACATTGCAGCAAAAATAATTGCTCAACTGTTCCATGAAACCACTAGGTGGAGATGTAGGTTTACCAAGCCATCCCATAAAACAGCTTTAAAAGGTACAAGATTGAAAAATTCCGTTTTCAAAAAACAAAACCAAAAAAAAAAAAAAAAAAAAGAAAAAGAAAAAGATTGATAAATTATGTATCTTGTTGGTTACAAATTCCAACACATCTTTGAAGGAGGAAAAATGGGAAAAAACTAAATGCTTGGTTGTAAAATTGTCCAAGCAAATTATTATTTTTTAAGACACAAGTTCTGATGTTTAAGACTCTCAGAGAATAATCACTTCATGTTATAAATTGTCTGCTGCCAATACACACACATTTTCCTTTATTCTCACACCAGCTGCTAGCTCATGCTATCAGTGGTCAGGAACAAACAAACAAAAACTACCCCTAAATTTTTTAAAGCCTGCTTTCAAAACTTCACCAGTGGAAATGTGCCAGCAACTGGCAGATTTCAGGACTGTTTGCTAAGTTTAGGGAATTGTTTTTAATTACAGTACCTCTTCAGTATTACCTACAATGTTGATTTTAGAAAGCAGAGTACAGTATTCCTAGTTGTTTTTTAAAACAAAAGCAGTTACTTCTTGTCCTATATTTTATCAGCCACGTGTGCCTAATCAAGTAGTGGGGAAATCATAATGTCAAATGAAGCATTTGTTTGTTTTGGCGTTAGCTTCCACTTTATTTCATATAAACTTTTCTAAATATCTGTGTGCACTACAAACTTTCCCACAGCAGTCATCCCATAATCATTTTCCAGTAGAGCAGAGTCATTCAGAATTCATCCTTAGACACTATTTTCCTTGTTGAAAATACTTTGAAAATATCTGCTCCTGCAACCCCCCCTCCCCCACCATGTTTCTGATGGGTGGGGGGGAAATTATCTTGATTTCTACCCAAGACATCCAAAAGAACTTCTGTCAGTCAGTATAGTCCATTCCACTTTATCCTGCAAACATTATGGTTTGGAATGTCAAGCTCATGTTCAATACCTTTCTTTTAATGTAACTTTCAAATTCTTAATAGAAAGGATTTAGAAATCCCAAACTTTAAGATAAGAAATGTGTGGTAGAATGCTAAGTGGAGAGTCAACATCTTCATAAAAAGACACCTCATTTTTTATGATAATTATGGGCCTGATTTTAGCCAACAGTAAAAGATTGAATACCATTTACTACAAGCTCTGTAATTCTGCTAAGAATGTGTGTAAATCTAAGGTGGAACTGGATAGCTTTGATGTCTATTCTGGCTTAATTTCTTCTGATTTCTCGTAAAGCCTTCTTGTTTCTTGGCAAAATGGGTAATAATATCTCAGAAGTAAAACTATGTACTGGTATTTTGGCTGCAGTTTGTCTAGTGTTACAACTATTTCCAGCAATGACAGCAAATTCTTGGAGTATTTCTAGTTGGAAAAGCTGCTGTGGGAGTAACAAAGAAATAGATGAAAAAGGGTATAAGGAAGGAGCAATCCCTCTCTCTGCTAGAAAACTCTTTAAAGTCAAACAGCCTCACAGTGCTAGTGACGGAGGGTGCTGTAACCATATTAAAAGAGAACTGCAAATAAGATCTTCCAAAGCTGATGTCGGGGAAGGGGAACAGTTCTAATAAGAACCCTAGAAAGAAGCACCTTCCTTAGCAATAGATATTCTAATTTGCTAGAAGGTGGATCCCTACCTAACAATGATACCCTTCTATAGGCATTAAAACCTGGAATCTAGGTTCCCCATGTAAGGACTGATGTCTTTCAGGGTTCTGTATTCGTGGTAAAAATACAATGAGGAAGCACTTTTGTAAAGACAATACACAGGCCTAAAGGCCATGGAAGAGATGGGGGAGCGAAGGGGCAGCGTAGTACTGTTCAGAGAGGGCATCACTTAGAGCCCAGAAGGACCAGATTTGATTTGGGTTTTATTAAACTTCAGTCTTACTTTAAAAACATGCATTTTCTTTTTACAAACAAATGAAAACCTCTTTAAAAAACATCTCCAGTGCTGCTATAAAGGATGACATTAAAATGACAATTTTCAGCGCACTGTCTCCAGGAAGACTCTCCTGGTTTTTAATAAAGCAGAGTTGTTGCGGTGATAGTGTTTGTACTGATGAAGGGCAGCCTGCCTCCAGGCTAATAGTCTAGCGCCCCATCCAAACTCTAAACTTCCTTTGGTGCTAATCCAATTCAGATCTTTACCCGTACCAGCCCCCTTCCGCCTCCCCAGCTGAGCATGTGCCCATCTTTTCATCCTACATTACCTCTGAATGCCTCCTAATCAGTTACAGATTGAGAAGGGAAAACCAAGGGTTCCCATATTAAATAGCTTTTCTCCTCATATTTTAAATATGAAGAAAAGTCTCTTTAAAAGGCATTTCTGCTATTGTCACAGGAACCTTCCAAGACACTCACTGAAACAACTCACTCTCATATTCAGGAAAAGAGAGATTTCAGCCATATACTAATAAAGAAAATAAAAGGCCTGGTGGGAGGTTGCTTTGCTGTTGCTAGCCAATGATAGTGCATCTTAACCCTTTGCATGTCACACCTCAGGCATGCCCTGGACCACACCTTTTCTAAATCCCATAATGCCAGGATAAATTACACATAAGAAACTGACCGAAAGAGGCAGGAGTCAGTTGTTTGTCTTTAAAGCTCAGCTGTCAGCACAAAGACTATAGGGTGTCTGGGTTCTCAGTCTCACACAATATGCCACATTTCTTTCTCTTTCCGTCCCTCCTTATCTCCGTACAATCATGTTGCTAGCATGCTTTGATTAGTTCTATGCATCTTCCAATAAGAGCTCCCTGGTTTTATATATAATATGAATGAGACTTATAAATATATATATATATATATACACAAACACACCCATTGTAACAAGTTGGAGGGCGTGGAAGGTTGTGTTCTCTGATGATCAAATCTTAGGAAAACAGACATTCTCCTAGCCTTCAAACCCCTTCTACTCTCAGATGAGTATACATTTGACCAAAACACGACGCCATTCATCTTATGTGGCTTTTTGTCGATCATAGCTCCTGGAAGGATAAGCAAACTCTGTGGAAAGACATTTATCTAAATTATCCTGATAAAATGCTATCACTCTGTGGGGGAAAAAAAATGAGTCAGAAGGTAAGTTTGTACACCAAAACTCAGCAATTATTTTAATCGAGGGGGAAAACCAGGGTATTAAGTGAAACTATGCTTTCTTCAAAGTTAGAAATGCCAGTCCTGGAAAAAAATAATACTTTATTTTACAAAAATGGGTGATTACCTGCCTCTTTGAGTGGGTTTAGGTTGTTTAAAGCTTAAAAAAAGATCACAAAACAAAACAAAGGAACAAACCTGCCCCTCCCCTCCAAACAATGTATAGTTAGTGTTTGTGACTTTTTCCCCTGACAACTAGATAAGAAGATAAATGCATAGTTTCTCTTAATTAGCCTTTCTTAATTAAAAACACCAGAGGTATTTGTGATCATAATGAACTCTGCTGACAGGATGGTCACTTGTTTTTCTGCATGTCACTTCTGGAAAATTAGATTTTTTTTTAAGGGGGATAAATTCTGTACTGAGGAAGAAATAAATGATGCCTGCAAAGCAATGTCCCTTTGGTTTTATCTGAGTGAGATGGATGTGCATCTTGTGGTTTTTAGAATGGTGTGGGGCAGTATTAGCCATCATTAGCACCCCAGTATGGATCCAATTCACTAATTACTTATGCTGTCTTGGTTCACTGAGATTTAAGTACCAAGTCAATCCCATTATCTGCAGTCTCCCAAGCTTGCCAGAGTCATCTGTCTTTTATGGAAAAAAAAGCGCAAGGGTTATCAATAGGACCCTGAAATACTTGGGATTTTCCCACTTCAGGAGGAGGCAAGATTAGTCCTGACTAAAGTCGCAGCTTCTCTAAGCTGCTACTTTGGATGTGATAAAAGTGAATGGTGACAATTATCCATAACTACATAAAGAGCAAGAGGAGAGAGAGGGAGAGAGAGAAAAAAGAAAGAGAGAAGAGCAGAGAAACCTGCCATACACTCCTGCAGCTGCCCTACGGTTTCAGGCATCTTTTCATATCACCTCAGAGCTACAAATTACAATTCGTCTGTTACAAACACATGATAATATAGTCAGAAATCAGAAATTAAAATATTCTAAAGGCCTCAGGCCTCCTCACGGGGGGGTGAGGGAGTACATTGAATCTGTGAGCTGCCTGTTTTATTTGTGCCCTCCCCTCTACATCCTACATGTTTAATGTCTGTGGCAGTACCGAGGCCTTGTCTGTTTGGGATGGTTGATTGACATCTGCTCTGCCGAGAGGAAGGAACTGGCAGCTATTGGCAGCACTGTCACGTTCATTTGCACACTTTATGAAGCAGCAGTGTGGCTACTAATACAAAAAGAAATCTTCTAAGCAGCATGACATCTCTTGGAATGGAATATTTGTCTTTACAAATGATTGCACTGCTGCCAGTACTTGACATGGTGCTCGCAAACATGTGTAATTGTTGGAAGTGTAATGATGATTATTTGCATATTTAATGTTCAAACAAGTACTGGAGAAGCAACTTAGACTAAACCTTTTATGGGGAAGATTTAAATATGTTCAGCATCATCCTGATGAGTTCCAGAAAGGAGTCAGGATCTGAGGGAAAAGCCAGAGCGCACCATTGCCCATAGGAGGGTGAGTTTAAGAACACACCCTGGAATTTGCTATATAGATGTTTTCAGTGGTTCATTTTTTTAGGTGAATTTCATCAATATAAACACCTTCCTATTTCATTCATTTTTAATCACTCAAAATTACATTTAAATGTAATTATGCCAAAAATTTAAAATGTGTCTATTTACCATGCATTTGAAATCAACCAAACAGAGAACTCAGGAAAGTAGATAAATAACCACAAGTTTATGCATAATGTTACTTTACAGAAACCCTGTAGATAAGGCAAGGCAATTATTTTAACCCCTTAGCCTAAGTATGGGTATGATGCCATTGGAGCATCACCCATAAATCTAGTAAACTCTTTGGGGCAGGGAATTTTTTTTTTAATTCTGTATTTGTACAGCACCTAGAACAAGGGGATCTTGGTCTGTGACTGAGGCTCCTAGGTGCTATAATAAAATAACAATAATAATCATAATAATAAATAAATAGTTTTGTAGACTGGAAATATAGTGTTAAAATTTTTGGTCTGGAAAAACCAGGCACAGTCAGAGTGATAGGAAAGGGCTTTTCTTTCTATAGGAGGTTCCTGTACTGCTGCCCCCAAAATGGACTTTTCATTTCTCATTTCAGTATGAAAAGAATTCTTCTCAAGCCCATGCCACAGAGGGCTGGACCCCCACTCCCCCACCCCGCATGAGTACCCGCACATAGACACACACCCCACACATGGTTACAGTATGAAAAGAAAAAGGTTATCGTTTGGTTCTTCAAAACAGCAAGAAGAAACAATACTTTTGATGGCAGTATTATTCCCCTAAGAAGGAATCATCAGTTTTATCAATGGAATCGTTTCAGATGATACCGCCACTTGAATTGGCAATTTAGCCCTTCACCTCTAGTGAACAACCTCTTTAACTGAAGGCTATCTCCCAGCCATTCTTCCCCAGAAGCAGGCCTACTCCAGTGGCATTCTGCTTTAAAATATTTCTCTTAACAACTAGCTTTTGTTGTTCACCCCTTCCCCCACTCCCTCAATCTCTCTCTCTCTCTTTTTTTTTTTTTTTTTTTTTCTTTTGTGGAGCCCCTTTAGTATCAAGCAATTTTTAATCACCGAAATCCTGCATTGTTTGAGGGGCAGCACAATAAACTTGACTCAATTATCATGCTGTAAATTGATTTAAAAAAAATCTGATGGATGAATAGAGACTGAACATCTTCGTCTCTGACCCTGTCGTATCATCAGCAGTTCTCTGGCAGGACTCCTACTTGATTGACAATGCCACTAATGAACACTGTCTTAGGCCATGTAATGATTTACCTGCAATGAACAAGGTTTGGCAACACTACCTTTGCATACCTGTCAGACAATTAATTCCTTAAAAAATAGATATATTGTCCTGAAGCATTAAAGTGTCTGGAAATTAATAGAGATGTGAATAAAAAAAGATAAATACACTTCTACTCATTAAACTAATCAGGATTGTTTAACTTTTCCCCAACTGCTCCCCAATTCTGTTTATTCATTTTAGCCACCTGTTGTCTCATCAATCCATAAAGCCACCATCTTATCCTCATCCAGTCAGGTCCCTCCTCAAAACTCACCACTGCCATAATGCACATGGAAGGCTGGAATCTGACCACAGCGAGGCAACTGGTGAGTTGTGATTGCTGCTCCCAATGGCTAAGAAATTACCTCATCTCTTTGACTGTGGGTCACTTGCTTGTCTCCCCTCCCTGTTATGTCTTAAATAAATCAGACTACTAAAGACAAAGTTTACATTTTTGTTTTTTTTCATTGTTTCCACATGAAGTTAGCTGAAAGAACCGTCTCATCCCAGGTATGTTCTTCGTTGAGCTATCCTGTACAGCATCTATAGACTTTGGTGGTTATTTCAGGTACCCACTTATAGAATTCAACTTGTCTGACGGGTAGCCTATCACTATTGATACACTGGTAAGAAGCTAATTGCTTAAAAAAAAACCAAAAAACATGGGGATGGGGTGGAATGGGGGTACATTATAAAAGAAACATTTGGGCTGCAAAGTTGAATTTTGTTCCTTATTAAATTCTTTGAAGAAGCAAAGTATTTAAAAAACATATGACAATAATTAGCAGTATTTCTTTGGGGATTTGTTTGTTTGACCTGAGCCTTTTAATCTGTCAAAGTATGCTAATGAGCTTGACAGACAGAGAGATAAAATGCAGAGACAGATGAACTAGCTGAGAAAACCTCAGTATAATACTGAATATACTTGTGGAAAAAGGAATGAAAGACAGTGCAATTCAGTGTTACCTCTAGGCTGTGATGACATGCTCGCTACCACAGCAGAGTTGTTTCTCAGTCTAGCAGGAGGAGTATATACATCAGGTCACTGTGGCAGAGCCTGGGATCTTTGATGATTCTACTTGGAATCAGGAGAATGTTTTTTTAATTTTCACTCTTAAATTTTAGTCTGACATACTGAAATGCTGACTTCCCAGCTGGGGATTACTGACAACTCTGCAGGTACAAGTTATTGATTATGGCTAAACATTTCAGAATCAACTAGGGATTTTGAGTGCCCAACTTGAGGCGCCTCAAGAGGCCTCATTTTTCAGGAGGGTGCTCAGCATTTACTTTAACAACAAGGAGTCTGGTGGCACCTTAAAGACTAACAGATTTATTTGGGCATAAGCTTTCGTGGGTAAAAACCACACTTCTTCGGATGTGAGGTTTTTACCCACGAAAGCTTATGCCCAAATAAATCTGTTAGTCTTTAAGGTGCCACCAGACTCCTTGTTGTTT